>NC_092264.1:18584584-18637084 GCF_036320965.1 Panulirus ornatus
ACCGTGTTTCATTTTCCTGTGGTTTTAAGTATATAGCAGATCATGCGTAATATTAGCAAAGAGAGAGAGAGAGAGAGAGAGAGAGAGAGAGAGAGAGAGAGAGAGAGAGAGAGAGAGAGGAGGCACTTACCTGAACAACATCCTCACCATTTCCACGATTATAAGTGGTTGAGCACTTTTGGCATTTCTTGGCCATTTTCTTAAAGAGCTCCTTTGGCCGGTACTCAGAGCCTTCTTGTTTTTATGCTAATGGTCTGGTCTTTGGCGGAGATCCTACTCTTTGAGGTCCCACTGGTAATGGTCTGGTCTTTGGCGAAGGTCTTAGGCTTTGAGGTCCCACTGGTAATGGTCTGGTCTTTGGCGAAGGTCTTAGGCTTTGAGGTCCTACTGGTAATGGTCTGGTCTTTGCCGAAGGTCCTGGTCCTTCAGGTAATGGTCTTACGCTGGAGGTCATTTAGGTCTTTACTGGTCTTGGCTTCATGGCTTCAACTTTACGTCTTAATCTTTACAGGTTTTTCTCATTGAAGACTTAGAATACTTATAGATCTATTTACTGTATTTTAAGCCCTTTTGATCGCTTCCTGAGCAGGTTTACAACTTTAGCAGTCTTTTGTTTTAGGGAATTTTGTTTCAAGTTTACTTTTTCTTCGAGAGGAAGTATGGTCTTTACGAGCTGATATTAGTTTACCCTTGTTACTTTCTGTTCTGCTTCAGTGTTGTGGCGCTGTGGTCAGTACACACCAGAAAGTTAAAGGCTGCCAGTCTAAGTGGTAGGATAGATAGTTACGGTGGTAGGATAGATAGATACGGTGGTAGGATAAATAGATACGGTGGTAGGACAGAGAATTTCAGTGGTAGCATAAGTCATTTCAGTGGTAGAATACATAGCTTCAGTATTAAGACAAATCATTTCACAGGTAAGATAGTTTCAGTGGTGGAATAGAAAACCTTACCGGTACAATAGATCATTCAGCGGTAGGATAGACAGTCTCACTGGTATAATAGATAGTTTCAGCAGTAAGACAGACACTTTTGCAGCTACAATAGATGTTACCAGTTTGAAGAAGCTGGAGACAATACTGTGAACATCTTCCCTGACTGCTGGCTTGAGGGACGAGCGCTGGGAAGTTTCGACGCTGGGGAAAGGTTTCTTCAGGAGGTCCTGGAACGGGTGACTATAAGGGAGGAGCTGTTTTAGCCTCTATGTTTTTGTGTTCAAGGAGATTCTAAGGTTAATAACAGTGTCATGTCAGGTGGTGTCATGATGTTGTAGCATGACATCATGTGTCATTAAGCCTTGTCAGTGTTGTGATGTCATGGTTGAAGTGTGACATCACATGACATCATGTCTTACCAGTGCTGTGGCGTCAGATGCTCCTGGTCCTGGGATCTTTGCTTATACTGAACAGTGTTTATATTTCATTTGATTCTTTATATATATATATATATATATATATATATATATATATATATATATATATATATATATATATATATATATATATATATATATATATATATATATATTCCCTGGGGATAGGGGAGAAAGAATACTTCCCACGTATTCCCTGCGTGTCGTAGAAGGCGACTAAAAGGGGAGGGAGCGGGGGGCTGGAAATCCTCCCCTCTCATTTTTTTTAATTTTCCAAAAGAAGGAACAGAGAATTGGGCCAGGTGAGGGTATTCCCTCAAAGGCCCAGGCCTCTGTTCTTAACGCTACCTCGCTAATGCGGGAAATGGCGAATAGTTTGAAAGAAAGAAAATATATATATATATATATATATATATATATATATATATATATATATATATATATATATATATATACATATTCTTTGTGATCTATATGGTCTATGTAATTCTCATGATAATATAAGTAATATACATAAAATTCACCAATGAGTTTCGAACACCATGGCGGCCGGATGATAGAGGATTGGCGTCGGGGTCGACAAAGGATGATTCATTTATCCGTGATAAAGGTAGAGTCAGATGTGAATAGCCGGTTTACAATGGCAGTGTCCGGATCCCACAACCAATAACAACAAAGAGCAAACAAAAGTGTAGTATAACCAGGTGCAGGAACAAGGCAGTTCACCACCACAGTTGTATACAACGAAATTCATTAGCTGGCTCATGTACGTTATACAATAGCATTGTTGCCATAAAAAGACCTTGATTTAAGGTACAAATATTTTTTCCCTGGGGTATCGGGGGTTGATCAGTGAAAGTGATCAACTACGATCAATACGTAATCTGTCTATCGACTGTGTTGCTATGGAAAGAAATCATCTGCCTATCTATCTATCTATCTATCAATCTATCTATCTATCGTCATTAACTGCGTTCCCAGTTGCAATAGGTGGAATGCATAATGTTTTCGTGATAATAGGGATGTAATTAGAGTACGTGGTTGTGAACATCAGACGAAATGTTGTTTCATGACACACTTGAACAAACATTTCATGAACGAATCATACTGAGAAGAATTTTCCAAATGATTTCGCTCATAATTATCCAGTCAAGAGAAATATTATTGAGCCTACGTTACAAATTAGATATTGTATGTACACAAGTTCCCAAGTGCACAATCGCGTAATGATCACATCTTCAGGGGAGATACAAGAATGAGATAGAAGTCAGTTGTTATATAAGGAAGAGACGTAGCTAATACGCCATTGGTAAACAAGCGTCTCTTCCTTGTATATCAAGTGACTGTTCTACGTCTTGTATCTCATTCTTGTTTCTCCCTTGACGATGTGATCATTACACGAAAGTGCGCTTGGGAACTTGTGTTTCATCTTCCTCGTGGTTTGTGACGGTGGAATAGATCAGACAGACAAACAGATGATTTAGGTAACGAGGGAGGTGCAAGTAACACCAGTCTTGTACCCGAAGAGAAGTATTCATCACCTGTGTCTTTCCATATGTCCATGGTGTTGCGCTCAGCCACCAGTATCGAAAGATGGGTAGGGGAATGGAAGCTGAGGAGAGAAATGCTTTAGAAACAGCCGCAGTGTGTGTACGTGAGAGAGAGAGAGAGAGAGAGAGAGAGAGAGAGAGAGAGAGAGAGAGAGAGAGAGAGCACAGAGAATGGGGTCATTAAGGAGGAATCAATTATGAGGTTAATGTTGGTATCCATATCTGAAAACTTGCAACTTAAATCAGTTTACAGAGAGGACTCAGAGTTCACAACAAACTTACCACTTATGTCGGACCAAAGTTTACTTTCAAACTACATTATTCTCAAGATGCTCAAATTTGCCAACATTTTACATGTTGGACATACAGACAGGAGGACTGGTGGAAGGTAACTATGATATAAGCATCGTATTGCTGTTGTTTTAACGGTAGAGCGCACCACGTGCGGTGTCCTGGTGCACGGCACAGCGCACCACGTGTGGTGTCCTGGTGCATGGCACAGCGCACCACGTGTGGTGTCCTGGTGCATGGCACAGCGCACCACGTGTGGTGTCCTGGTGCACGGCAGAGCGCACCACGTGTGGTGTCCTGGTGCACGGCACAGCGCACCACGTGTAGTGTCCTGGTGCATGGCACAGCGCACCACGTGTGGTGTCCTGGTGCACGGTAGAGCGCACCACGTGTGGTGTCCTGGTGCACGGCACAGCGCACCACGTGTGGTGTCCTGGTGCATGGCACAGCGCACCACGTGTGGTGTCCTGGTGCATGGCACAGCGCACCACGTGTGGTGTCCTGGTGCATGGCACAGCGCACCACGTGTAGTGTCCCGGTGCACGGCAGAGCGCACCACGTGTGGTGTCCTGGTGCACGGCACAGCGCACCACGTGTAGTGTCCCGGTGCACGGCACAGCGCACCACGTGTGGTGTCCTGGTGCATGGCACAGCGCACCACGTGTAGTGTCCCGGTGCACGGCACAGCGCACCACGTGTGGTGTCCTGGTGCACGGCAGAGCGCACCACGTGTGGCATTCGTGCGCACGACAGAGCGTAGCCTACCTGCGCTAGGCCTGGCTTGTGTTATTACCCGCCCATAAAGTATATGAGGAAAGCGTCAGGTAATGTGTGGCGGTGGTGGTGGGTGAGGCGGAGCGAGGAAGGGAGGCAGGGACGGAGGTAGGGAGGGAGGGAGGCAGGGAAGGAGGGAGGAAGGGGGAACATTAAGTTTTATACCGTTGCTCATAGTGGTGGCAGGTGCTGGCAAACGCTCTCCGAATTTCCCTGGTAAGTAGGAGTCGGCGGTGCTAATACCGGCACTTCTGCAGATTAATATGAGCGAGGGAGACACTGTGACTTTACAACACCAGGCGGCAATACTTGCCTCCCTCTGGGAGGCTGGAGACACCTGGAGACAAATTCAAGAAACAGAAACGTTCGAAGTAAAAGAATTTAACAACAGAAATGTCCAGCGACGCATAAATGGTGTCTACGAGTTACATACAACAAAATGCGACCAAAAGACGTGGCTAAAAGCCGTTACTATCCGTCATGACCAAAAAGACCAGATGAATATGGCGTGTTCAGACCTCGTCCACATCAGTCCAGACAACAGTTTACAGAGGAGCTCTGTGAAACGCGTTGCGTTCAACACTCGTGACAGGAATTTTTGTCGCTTACCATCGCCCATTTGATGTTTTTCTTTTCTTTTTTCAGTCATACAGAGTGTTTGGATGGCAGTGGTGGAAGTAGTAACCAAAAAAATGGCGAAATCATGGCATGCTTTTACCACTGCTGAATGATTTTCTTCTACAAAATCTTTACATAAGTGTTCTCAAATAACTCGTCATGCATTCGAAGACTGATAGAGAAGCAAGGACGGATCCAAGACAGCGAAAAGAGGGTAATATTCAAAGGACCAACAAAACCAGACGATCAACACTTCATCTTGTCCTCCTCGTCCTCCTCCTCCTCCTCCCTCCATACACATGGCTAGGCTGATGCAGGCGTAGCACAAGGTCATGACGAGATCATCCATCACCATCTAAGTCACTGGTAATGGATGGCATTCTTCAGGTTCCCTGCCGCTGTGCTTGGCGCTCCAGTGCAGGATGCGGGTGTCAGGAGTCTGCATGTCTGCAGTGACGTGTGTGTTCATGCAGGTTTGTGCTCACAGAGGCCTACACCTGCATGCCAGGGGAAACCCGGAACCCCGCGGGAAACCACAGAGAAGACAGCCACTCTGATGGTAGCTGATGATAAAGGACTTTCTTGTTATATTTGTATTACGTTGTCTATGTATACGTCCCCTTTTCCAGGACCAAGAGAAGAAAGTATAACACGTACATGCCTGGGGAATGCAGTTTCAGATAGGTGCGTGTCCAATGGAGTGAAGTTTAACATTGGATTGGGATGGTGGTTGTTTGGTGCTTGTCAGGTCAGTACGACGTGTATGTGTTTTGTCAGTGTCACGTTTGTTGGAGTATAGAAAACTGTGAGTATATCTTGCTGGTGTGAAGCAAGGGGAAGCTTATTAGTTCATCTTTCTCTTTCGACTTAGTTGAAACGGCGCCAGCAACTGAATGCCCTAATGAAGGCATAACGATAGATAGATGAGAGAGAGAGAGAGAGAGAGAGAGAGAGAGAGAGAGAGAGAGAGAGAGAGAGAGAGAGAGAGAGAGAGAGAGCCATATCCACAGTAGAAGCAGAGGTCGACGACCTTCATGCCTCACTACTCTGGCAACATCTGGTGAGGCATCTCTCATTTCCTGGTCCTGTCTCAGCACCGGCAGGAGGTCTTCAGTCCCTGACCTGTCATGAAGCCCCGGGCCCCAGGGACGATGAGGTCCTGATCCTCCCACGAGCTCACAGCCTGTCTACCGCCCGTCTCGCTCCTCCCTGGTTACACATACAAATGAGAGAGAGAGAGAGAGAGAGAGAGAGAGAGAGAGAGAGAGAGAGAGAGGTGCCCAGAGGAGGGATTAGGTCATCTGACGTATCACCAGGAGGTCTTGCTACTTTGGGATGGCCATGGCAAGTGTCTGGAGGGAGTGCTGGAGACTTGGCTGAGTATTTAGTCCATTACTTTACCAGATCCAGGAGAGGTTCCAGGTGCTCCGTTGTGTCAGGATGAGATCCTGAGTCCCTCCATAGGACCAAGAATAGGCATTAGGTTCTCTGATATGTCTTGGGATCTCAGGTTCTCCAGCATTTCCTGTAAATACCTGCCTGCTTTTCACGCGTCAGGTGGAGAGATGAGGCAACTGAAATGGTCAGACGTGACGTGACCAGGAGAGAGTTGATGCCCCTTACATGACCAGAGAAGGATTCAGTCCTCTGACATGATTAGGGAAGGGATCAGTTCTCTGACTGGGATATGGGGAG
The DNA here is from genome assembly GCF_036320965.1 of Panulirus ornatus. Classification (NCBI taxonomy): domain Eukaryota; kingdom Metazoa; phylum Arthropoda; class Malacostraca; order Decapoda; family Palinuridae; genus Panulirus; species Panulirus ornatus. Next base: position 18,590,885 of record NC_092264.1, read on the forward strand.
GATTCATTCCCACTGACATGACGAGGGAAGGTGTTGGCCTCTGACGTGAGTGAGGGAGCTCCGTATCTTCCAACACCCTGACATACCTGGAGATTAACAAAACTGGTATCTGTATATTCACTTATTTAAGTGAGACTAAGACATTGAAGCAGATTATATTCTATATCTTCCATGACTCGTATGTTTCATCATCAGAGACCGACGTCACTTGTACCAGATACCATCCAGTACAATGTCTCAACTTCCTTCATCTATTTCCAAACTTAAGCAATCCTTGCGTCCCTCCCCGTTGTCTACATTTTTTTTTGCTTTTGCTTTGAATAAAAGAAAAATAAACATAAGACATGTACCATCCCAGAGAAATATTGGGCAGGGATTTCCAAGAATGTTGTGTTGTTTTCAGGAGCTGCAGCTGTATCAGCTGTGATGAACAGGAGCTGCAGCTGTATCAGCTGTGATGAACAGGAGCTGCAGCTGTATCAGCTGTGATGAACAGGAGGCTGCAGCTGTATCAGCTGTGATGAACGGGAGGCTGCAGCTGTATCAGCTGTGATGAACGGGAGGCTGCAGCTGTATCAGCTGTGATGAACGGGAGGCTGTGATAACACGTGGCGTGCCTTGCTTTCTGGAAGGTTAGCAACGCTGGAGACACATTGCCCTGCTCGAGTGATAATACTGCCTGAGCAACATCTTGTTCCCGGAGAAGGAAGGAACCTTGAAGAGAAGGATCCTAGTAGAGGATTTGCTCCTAGGGAAGGACCTTCGAAGAGTAGGATCCTAGAAGATTTGTTCCGGGGAAAGGACCTTCGAAGAGAAGGATCGTAAAAAGAGGATCTGATCTGTGGGAATGATCCTGGAAGAGAAGGATCCTAGAAGAGGGTTTGTTCCGGGGGAAGGATCTTGGAAGAGAAGGACTCTTAAAGCGAAGCAGAAGATGATCCTTTGGCTTTAGGAAAGCGGGAAGGTTCCTCTCTTTCTCCCAAGTTGTGGGGAAGGTTCCTTCCCTTAAGGTTCTTGGGGAAGCTCCTTCCCTCAGAGCTCTAGAGGCTCCTTTTTTAAGGACCACGAGACCTGGAAGTGAGGTCCTGGGACCACTACAGCACCAGGACGATTGAACACAGGCTCAGTTTCCTGTGGTTTCAGTGAACGAAGCATCCGTAATGTGTGGAGTCAGGGACTGTAAGGTGCATACATGATAGTGTATGATACAGCTGTATACTGCATACTGTATACTGTATTTCTAATACATATTCATACTTTTGTGCTCTTCAAGTTTTTGTGTATATTGATTTCTTTAACACGACGATGGCACCCATGAGCATGACGGTACAAGCCTTGAGCACGACGGTACGACCTTTGCGCACGACGGTACGACCTTTGAGCACGACGGTATTCCCTTGATGGTAACGGTACAAGCCTTGTTCATGATGGAACAACTCTTGAGAACGATGTTATGACCCTTGATTATGATGTCATAACCTTTGACCTGACCTTGAAAGGTATCCCAATACCGGTGGTTGACGTATCGAGATCAGCGTATGTTTTCATTAAGTTATTTATCAAAAATTTTTTCTCTTCCTGAGACTTTGTGTCACTAGATATCCTGACTGGGAGTCCAGGACTGAGCGCTGCAGGGAGAAATATCTGCAAGGTAATTAGCGTAATCGTAAATGGACGGTCATTAAGTAGTTATTAAGGAATAAGTTGATTAATCTCGCCGTCATAGCACCACTAAGTCGGGGAATCTCTTCAAGAGAGAGTCTGATCCATCAATGGCTCCTTGGAAAGCATTCAGGTTCATCTGTTTCTTTTTTTCTCTACCTTTGTCTTACTTTCCTATGACTCTGTCTTGAAGGCTATAATTCTACGAAACTTCAGTCCGCTTTTCATCTTTGTTTCTCTTTCAGTCCTTATTTTTTCTGTTTCCTTGGTCACTTTTCTCTCTCTCTCTCTCTCTCTCTCTCTCTCTCTCTCTCTCTCTCTCTCTCTCTCTCTCTCTCTCTCTCTCTCTCTCTCTCTCTCTCTCTGACTTTTTTTACTGTGAATAATATTCATATTCTGGTCAAGCCTCACAGGTCAGGAAATGAATGATAACTGTTGTAATGGCTTGGCTGAGACGTTAATGATTCACAAGACTCGTGTAACTTATTCTCGACCGCGAGTGAAATAGAGCATCAGGAAAAGGCATATATAAATCAATGATATCTCTCACGATACAGTCCGGCGGTTATCATGATATTTACGATAACACATAAGAAAAGGGAAAATATTGTGGCGGCAGGAAGTGTGAGGGTAGGGGTAAATTATTGCCCTCCCCAGCACACCTTCCTCACATATCCTTGTGTACTCAAGAAAGATTTCTCTCCCTCAAACGCCTCCTCCTTGCAGGAGCTGGTCATGCCCACACGTCACATATAGCTCACGGTTCAGACCAATAAATGCACATCATCACTACAACCCCAGGATCCTTATCATGGGCAATGTTGAACCTTCAAGATTATGAAAAAGAAAATATCAAAATCAGGAAATTGATAGACTTTCTTTTCTCTTCTATCATCAGTTATCTTGTCCTTCCAAGCTCTCTCTCTCTCTCTCTCTCTCTCTCTCTCTCTCTCTCTCTCTCTCTCTCTCTCTCTCTCTCTCTCTCTCTCTCTCTCTCTCTCTCTCTCTCTCTCTCTCTCTCTCTCTCTCTCTCTCTCTCTCTCATAATTTCAGGGTATTATGGTCGAAAGTCCCACCTACGTAACACCTGAGCATGTTCATCATTGTTTGGTCTCTTGTACCTTTTATTCCCTCAGTTATACATGAGTATGGTCGTCTGTATAGTCTAAATGTGCACTAATAACTGAAATGCTATCTAACTCATTAGTACAAGTATTTGAAGTTTCTGAAGAAGCTCGGGTATCAATGTATGAAGATTTGCAAGAATTAACTCGCTTCGACTCTCTGTTGCCCAGATTAACCGTATGTTCTCTAATGTGTTGTAGCATATGTTTCTATGATGACTAAAAGTAATTTTTGATTTTCGAAAATTGATGTCAACATTGAGAATCTGTGCTTAGGTGAAGCACAGCCCACGGGACGTTAGTCCTGCAATTAATCATTCCATGATTAATGTAATTTGTGGCTCTGTGATCAATCAATCACGAAAAATAATCAGAGTTCCCCTACACTTGTTTACCGAGATGTTTGTCCTTTGCACATTTACAACGACGTTCAGCAAAATTTATTGCTAAGTCCTGTTTCATCAGGGAGGCTGTGCCCACGTGGATGGGATAATCAAAATCACATTAAGAAAATATTAATGCAAATTCCACGTTGAAAAACAGCAATGCATTACGGTAAGGCAGAGAGATATATGAGCAGTAACATGTATTCGCGTCTCATGACGCTATAACACATGGACGTGTGATGAAAACGAAATGAATAGAAGGGATATGAAGATTTACGACACATGGGAAGTAAGAGGCAGCAACTCCTGCTACAAATTGCTGATGTTTTCCTGAGCTAACGTCATTGTGAGGCATCGTTCATGTTTCGCTGGAGAAATTGGAGCAAAGACAAAGAATTTGGTACTTGTAGGAAATGGTACGACGTAAACAAACACGAAACCAGGAATAACAAAGCTTGACAGGTCGACCCTACGTGACCTCTGGTAGTCAAGATAAACTGGTTGATCATCATCATCACCCGTGGCTTCCCCACAGCAACCACACAACCACACTGGACCACCACACCTCTCTATATTTTGCTCTGCGTCCCTCCTACTTCTCTACCTGGTGGCATTTTCATCCCTGTATTATCCCACTCCTGTCCAGTGGTCCTCATTGCTTGTGTTGTTTGTTTCATACATAATTATACATCACCACAGAACAAATGAAAAGATAATTGATTAATTACTTCATTAATTATGACACTTCTCATGTAGTCTGACCACAAACATCCCACTTTCCCTGAGTGCTTGCCTATTGCCTCTCCGTCTAAACACAAGATAGATATATAGATTTATAGATATATGTAAATCTATCGCACTCATGATTACAAGAGACACATCAGCTTGATAAAAGCTGCTGACGTGTGTGTGAAGCGGCTCCGCATCATGAGACATTGCTGAGACGCTGCTGAAGCCAGTGGACATTCTTGTGACCATCTGTGGTATGGTGTCCAAGCATAGCTTCCTAGTTATACTTGTGGGTTTACTGCCTGATGGAACAGCCCAACATGAATGTTGTTAGTTGGTCAGATCTTTGCAACTACCGAGATTTTTGTCATATTTCTATTTTGCCGATGGAATGTGTGTGTGTGTGTGTGTGTGTGTGTGTGTGTGTTGATGAACATAAATGTTTTGTATTTGAGGTTCCATCTGTACTCCTCGCTGGGACGAAATTATATGTGCAATCCTCGCACACAGATGTCTCTTTGATGATACTTTCAATTATCTACTAGTTTGATAATTTACCCCTGCAGCAATTGATATCATAATTATCTGCTGAAGCCAATGGTTTGATGAATCACCCTTGTAACTGCTGCTCTGATATAATTATCCCCTACAGCTAATGGCCTAATAATTCCTCCTTACAATTATTGTTCTGATAATTTCCCCTGTAGGTAAAACTCTGATGGCTCATCCTTGCAGCCACTGGTCTGATAATTCGCTAATAGAACCAGTCTGATAATTCAATGTCGTTACCGACCATTTCTGGATCCTTTCCCACAGTTTTTGAGCTTCGTTGACGGAGAAGTCGAGATTAAATCACAAGCTCGTGAAGAATTATACCTCTGTCTTCTCCCAAATGGATTATCTTGCGTATAATTCAACTTTTCAGTATCAATGATGTTTTCGTCTTATTAAAAGAAAACCGGTCTTGAAATACTGTTATCTTCAAAGCGAATATTGTTCAGAATGCTAGTGTAAACCACTGAATAAACCATGGGTACTTTACGTTCAGAATGCTAATGTAAACCACTAAATAAACCATGGGTACAGTACGTTCAGAATGCTAGTGTAAACCACTAAATAAACCATTGGTACACTACGTTCAGAATGCTAATGTAAACCACTAAATAAACCATGGGTACTTTAATCATTGAAGGACAAGACGTTGAATCACAAAAGTACTTTGTTGTCTTTACTTGATTTTGATTGTATGATGAATACACGTGTATGCAATTTCAGATAACCATACACTGGACTGTATATCAAATATATACTCTATGTACATGTGCCGTATGATGTGGGTTTATGTATTCCATTTTAGTTTATTTGGCTCTTGGTAGCTTTGTTTACATGTATATATACGTAGATTCAACTATAAAGTGTGCTGAACCACAATTCTCATGCATATATTGTCCCGTTATATTTCATATATCGAAATGTATACGCTCACTGGCCACTGTATACACCATAGGGTGAGATGTGAATGCAGACAATTGAATTCTTTTCCAGTATACACTGGCATGAGAGGCGAAAATCCTCCATCACATTGTTTGTTTCTCTCTCTTCTGGGGGATACAGGGAAGGCCTGGACATCAGTCCTTCTGTGACGGGATTAAAGGACTGAAAATCTGATATCCTGCATAGATTCACGGTGATGGAATTCGTTCTTTCATTTCCTTCTATGAAAGCAGACCGGATGTGCTCCTCTTTTTCGATTCGCTTATCCAGGACTACAGATGGTGTTTCCCTTTGGTTTTACGGACGTGGATCTGTTTTGCGAAATTCCTGTACACAAAACACACAAACGGATAAAGAAATGTCTCTGAAATGTTTACCACCGGAATACATCATGCTCAGATTCTAAACTTATGAGAAAAAAAATGGATATGTGAGTTGGAGATTTGAGGAAAATGATGAATAATCATGATTGCCTTATTTATATGCAAATCAGAATGCAAGGATATCAGAGGAATGATTTTGATATTATAGGGCAGTAGAGTGATATACTTAACATCTCGAATATTATTCATGATTATTTAACAAATTAAATGGTCTTATATTTGCGAATTTAACAAATTGAAGGAAAGTAGAAAAGAAGAGGTATTTGTTTTTCGATTGTCTGGTCAGACAGATGGTGAAGATATCCTTCGTGCCGGTAGTAACACGTATACATGTGGCACCTGGTTAGTTCACCAGTGCCAGCTGCTGGTGTCTGGGTCGTGTGAGGTGAGGTCATGACCTAATGCCACTTCGTCAGGTCACCAATAACAACTGCTGTTAGCAGTGTTATCAGTGTACGTACACTACCGATAATGTTATGATGCACACCATAACTGACCCAAGATTTTGAGACAGTTGATGGGGTTTTAATGAGCATCTCTTCCTCCATGTGATGATAGATCAGTTGATAGCAGACACCCGTAGATCGAGTCTTCCTTGTATCATGAAATAGCTTAAGTACTGCAGTGCTTAGCTGTCTTACATGAAATACTTAACACTTAAATACTGTAGTGTTTAGCTCTCTTAAATTAAATACTTAATACTTATGCTTGGCGAATGACGTGGTCTGATATTCCACAATCTTCATTTCTGATGAAACAATTTCTTAAAACTGTGCCTCATTTTCTCTGTGTTATACAGTGCACTGCTAAATCATATTTGCTGTTCTATGAAAACTGTATTCATGCAACATTTTGATAACTTGTGATGTCTCCACAGAGACCCACAACCATAAAATGAATCTTCTATTTCTGAGAACACCGCAGTAACACTAGTGTTTCAAGCAATTCTAATTTTCTTGCTGGATAAAGTTCTGGTGTTTCTTTTACTTATGATAATTGCTAAGACGAGAGACATTTCAGGGGAAAAGATCTATATATCCACTGCTGAAGTGGAAGAGAAATAATTCAAAAATCTTACTACGAGTACTTAGATAACTTACTACGAGTACTTAGATAACTTACAACGCGAAATATTTAATGATCCAAAAACAGCTGCATAGATTCTGAAATCAAGATATATATCTTCAGAACCGACGAATTCCAGTCAATTTCTCCACGAATGACAAAATCCGTATATATATATATATATATATATATATATATATATATATATATATATATATATATATATATATATATATATATATATATATATATATATATATCCGTAAACGTTTCACGAACGGCACAATCCGGATATAATCCCACACGAACGACAGCAACTTCTCCAAAGTCAGAATTGCGTCAGGTCGCGAATTTCTGCTTTATTTACGTGGAGGAGACGGAGTGAGCGAGACGTGACCCGTCCAGTTATCGTGGTGGTCGTCGGGCAATCGATGGTTACCCCGGCCACCACCTCTGATCCAACACCAGCGGCACAACAGGGGATTAGGGGTCCCTGTGGCCACCTAGGGATTAGCAGGAGGGAGGATTAGGGGACGGTAGCCACCTGCTGGCCGGCTACACAAGATACGCCATCCAACCACAACCAACATAGAGGGGACAGGATAGCATATGGTTGTCTCAGTCACAGCTGGAGGGAGGAATCCGTCTGGCTGGCTAGGGGCTGATGGGAGGTGAAGTAGACGGACGTGTGGCCACTGTGAGGGAAGGCGGGAGTGAGTGAGGGAGAGAGGGAGGGAGGGCAGGAGTGTGTGAGGGTTATACCCCAGGCATGAGGGAAGAGAAAATAATCACGTGACCTCCAGCAAAGTTGCAATCCACTTGAAATAAACTAAAAACAAATCGATTTGCCTACGAGATAAATGGCTTACATAAACAAATATTGTGTCACAACACTTTGTAGAGGTTGTTTGTGGGAGACACAGCCTTCCTGCTGCTTACTGAACCAGCGATCATGATGAGACGAACTCCACCTGAGATATAGACTGACCTTCCAAGAAACTACACAGGAGGACAACTGCCTTTGAGATGTGAGGCGCGGGTGAGGCCAGGCCGTGTGCTGGGCGCCCCTGCTCTAGTGAGGGAAAGAGGAAGGTTAGCGACCCCTGATTGGAGCCACGTCAGAGCGGATAATGAGATATGGCTCGTGATGATTCCCATGTATTTGCTCAACGAATTCTCTCAGGTTAAAGAATGATCAACGGTGATGAAGTGGTGGGTGAATGTGCGTTTGTGTCTACGCGTCCCATGCTGCCTCCGACGTCCTCCTCTCGTCTCGTCCACTGCTGCACAACAGGCTGGCTTGAGTCATGTCATCATATCTCAGAATAGAAATACATTGCAGTCCAACGTCTCATTGTTTCTATCACTTTCTCTTGGAGTAAGAAAATATAATGAAAGAAACTCTACCCTCTAAACTCTACCCTCTAAACTCTACCCTCTAAACTCTACCCTCTAAACTCTACCCTCTAAACTCTACCCTCTAAACTCTACCCTCTAAACTCTACCCTCTAAACTCTACCCTCTAAACTCTACCCTCTAAACTCTACCCTCTAAACTCTACCCTCTAAACTCTACCCTCTAAACTCTACCCTCTAAACTCTACCCTCTAAAGAAAGCATGATACTGTAGAGAAGTTTTTGATCCCAGATTTGTTATCGTCCGAATTCCTTTCTGTTTAGATATTCTCATGTCATTGTTGTATACACTGAAATCATTATAATGTATGTGAGAGTTTAGAATAGGTTCATTATACATGTGAGGGCTGGTTATGGCTGGTCTCGCCCCTGCTGTCGGTGAAGTGGTCTCGTCCCTGCTGATGGTGAAGTGGTCTTGCCCCTGCTGACGGTGAAGTGGTCTTGCCCCTGCTGACGGTGAAGTGGTCTCGCCCCTGCTGACGGTGAAGTGGTCTCGTCCCTGCTGACGGTGAAGTGGTCTCGCCCCTGCTGATGGTGAAGTGGTCTCGCCCCTGCTGATGGTGAAGTGGTCTCGTCCCTGCTGACGGTGAAGTGGTCTTGCCTCTGCTGACGGTGAAGTGGTCTCGCCCCTGCTGATGGTGAAGTGGTCTTGCCTCTGCTGACGGTGAAGTGGTCTTGCCCCTGCTGACGGTGAAGTGGTCTCGTCCTTGCTGACGGTGAAGTGGTCTCGCCCCTGCTGATGGTGAAGTGGTCTTGCCTCTGCTGAAGGTGAAGTGGTCTTGTCCCTGCTGACGGTGAGGTGGTCTCGTCCTGGCTGAAGGTGAAGTGGTCTCGCCCCTGCTGACGGTGAAGTGGTCTCGCCACACACGGGCAGGCGAGGCCCCGGCCCGAGACTCTGACCTCTCCATTCAAAAGCATTTCTTCCTCTCTTCGTCTCACCGACACTCCACCTCACTACCATCATCTTTTTTTCTCCTGCGTCCTTCATAACACTCGTCGTCCATCCTGCTATTTTCACTGGATTTCCTATTCTTTTCCTCATCTCTGTGAACATAATCTTTACGCCAATTTCCACTTTCATGCTGAAGTATATACTTAGTTTGAGGACGTAAATCCGTCTAACTTTGATGTTATTTTCCTCAAAGCTTCTCTAACATCTCTCGCCACTTTTTCAACCTCCTACACTCCTAATTATACTCACTTTGTCGCACTTTTCCCCTTCATTCTTGCATTCCTTGTGCCTTTTGTAGAATAAGGACACGGTAAACTTAAACATAAAACACATCCTTATATCACTTGAGATATACTGGCCTTGCATCCGTCTGCAGGTCTCGTCAGTAAGTCTTAGAGAGTTAATTAAAAGCAACCAGCGGGCATTTCTTGGTAGCCATTGGCTTCTAGCCGAATTGTATATCCCAAGACTCAATACACGTAGCTCTGGAGGCTGCCCCTCACTGTATATAGACACAACACTCACAAGCCTCAGGGTCTCCAGATGCCGCTTAACCTGGATAAAAAAAACGAGAGTTTTGACTGCCTGTGTTCTACTGGTGAGGGACGTCCCTAGTGATGATGATCTTTGAGAAGACTGCTGGGTGAGGCGTTTGTTTACATGAACGTGATTCAGGAAATGCCTGCACTGATTCCAGCATCATCATCAAGGTCAACACTGAGGCTGGTGGGCGGTAGAGCCATATTTGAAACCAACGTTGAAACTAATGGGATATGAACATGGAAAACAGTGTTCAAAATACGGTTGAAATCAAAAGCGAAATCAGAGATAAACCAATAAACAAAAAACCAAAGTTAAAGCAGTGTTAAAACCTATATTCAAACCATCACTGAAACTAACATTCTTCAAACCCATAGTTCAAACCCGCGTTAACACCATCACAAAAGAAAATCAAATCTGCCGCTGACACCAGAACAGAAAACCAGCATTCCAAACAGCGCTGGACACTACAGAGGAACCATCCTTGTTACCTGCACCGTAACCACAACGGAATTAAGAGCGGGACCTCTTCAACGACCCGTCCCTCCTCCCTCTTTTATTTCGTTATTATTCATGAGGTCGTGTGGCATCTGGAGAGGAAAATGTGGCAGATAAAAAAAAAATTTGGAATATTTCTGCGGGGCTGTGCATGTACGATTCATCATAACCTAAGTCTTCCTGTTCCATCATGAGGCATCTTAATCATTAGGAGGTGATTAATGTGAGTCACTCCGACCTTCTCTGGAGATTAATCATCAGCTGTTCATTATCGTTCCTACAACTATCCAAGTCCTTATTTCCTCAGACCTTTTATTTCCTTCTTTTCTCATTAAATTATCATAATTAGTCGCTAAGCTTTGTTAATTGAGTATTGTGGAGCAACGTTGTGTTTTTCTGTTGTTAATCGCTTTGTGATCCCACGTAGCTCACTATGGCTTTATCACAACCTTCCAGTTATGAGGTCAGATCACCAGTTACGAGGTCAGGTCACCAGTTACGAGGTCAGATCACCAGTTACGAGGTCAGATCACCAGTTACGAGGTCAGGTCACCCGATGCATGATGCACGGATGATGAAGTGAATGAGAATGGTTACTATCGCTGGTGGTTGCTGAGGTGTGAGGATTGTGGTAGTGTGGTGGTGGCTGATGGTGGTAATGGTAGTTGGCAAGGTGATGGTTTTGTGTGGTGGTTGTGATAGATGGTGCCTATTATTGCTGGAGCTTGACGATGAAACTGGTGATTGTGGTGATGGTGGTGATGATGGTGGTAGTTCCAGTGATAGTTGTGGTAATGTGGTGATGGGAAGCTTAGGCGATGCTGGTAGCTCTGCAGTGATAGTGGGTGGCAACAAGGATGAGCTGCCTCGAGCGAGAGCGTTAGTGAGGCAGCCTGACTGACTGTGATGGTGATGATGGTGGTAGTGCCAGTCTACTGGTAGTACCTACGATAGTGGTAGGCCAGATAGTGGTAGCTGTAAGTGTGATGCTCACCCAAGCTGATACGATGGTTGGAACATGATGAGCTCTGTAGTAGAGGCTGTGGTGTTGTTGGTAGGGTGTGTGTGTGTGTGTGGTATGATTACGTGGTTGTAATGATGGTAGTGTGTCACACTGTGGTCAAACATGATCGTATTCTGTAAAGAAGGATCTCATCCACAAATCCTGCCAAACATCAGTACAAAATAACGCAACGCCCTACTTTTCGCGTTTTTTTCTCCGATCTCTCTAAAGGCTTTTAGCATTTTGTACGTTATAAAGAACGAACATCTTTATCGCATTCAATGGAAATGAAAGAGAATGTAATCCTGCCACAGTCGAGGTGAAAGCACATCCCGTTATTGCTTGTTCATGAGAGAAGTTCGAGAGTTCACGAAGCCGTCCCATGCACTGGAAAATACTGCAGGTTTTCCTTTTTTTTCATCCCAGGTCAAGTTCTCCTTTAACGGTGGGAGGAACATGGGAGGCAGACCTCTGGTGTTAGCATGGGAGGAAACAGAACATGAGGAGCGAGAGATAAACACGTGGAAAGTGAGGTGGGTTAGTGCTAACGAAAGGTGAGGAGTGAGAGTCATGTTGTGAGAGTAATGTTGTGTGAGGAGAGTACTTTGTGAGAGTCATGTGTGTGAGAGTACTGCTCTGTGAGAGTGCTGGTGCGCGAGAGCGCAACTGTATGATTATAAACAGAGTAGAACAGATGAGCCAAAAATAACTCAAAGACTTGGGATAGGATCAGAGTCCCTGAGTGAGCCTAAAGTATATGATCCTTGATCTCAGATGAGAGTGACTGGGACGAGAATATAAATCCAGGAATTATGAGACCAGATATTGTGAGCTGAGGTGATCTGAACCCAGAGGATGAGCTGAGAACACACAAGCGCTGTGGAGGGGCGTGGGTGTTTGGGGGGGGGGAGATAACTGGTGGGGGGGAGGGGAGGGGAGGGCCATAACTTTCAGAGATTTGAAGACGTCGACGCTCATAAAACTGTAACTTGTCATCCGTTAAGAGAGAGAGAGAGGAAGGCCATATATCAGCGTCAGGCACAGAACAAACGTCTGTACATACATACATACATACATACATACATACATACATACATACATACAGACAGACAGACAGACAGACAGACAGACAGACATGCATACATACATACATACATACAACTACGCAGGTGACTGCTTGTATCCTCTGGTATAACTCAATATACATACACAAATGCATACACAACATAAACACACAGTCAATACATGAAGATTCGCACGTAAAACTACGTAAGCTCGTTAACAATTACAGAGAGAGAGAGGGGGGGGGGGAGAGAGGCTATGACGCAGCATATAGTGGCACAATATAATCATATATGTACATGACCCACGCCGAAAGTCTCCTGGCATCCGTCTGAAACTTGCTGCAAACCTTTAGTTTTAGAAAAGCTTTTGCCAGTTCCACTTTTCCCTCAGCTTCAGAAAAAGCTTTAGCGGATCCAGCTTTTCTTATGTAAACACCGACGAAAATTGGATAGACTCGGCAGACATGATACTCTTATCATACTCTCTGCAGAACGGTGTTGACGCTTACGATACGCATAGCGTACCTTCGTTATACGCTGATGATGCGCTAGTGACGATACTACGGTGAAGTGACGAAGGTGATCATGAGACGTGGTCTAAAAGACGTGCACCAGTTATCCTGAGATGACATGATCAGTACTGGTCCTCAAACGCACTCAGGTCACTCTGACCTGGATAGTCATGGTTAACAAGAGTGCGCTCTGAGTGTGTGATTCTGTCGAGTGAACTGTTGGTTTTAATCATGTGTGATGAGTGGATCTTGTGTGTGTGGTAAGTGTACTGTAAGTGCATCGTGAGTGTATGGTGAGTACATCGTCAGTGTGGTGAGTACATCGTCAGTGTGGTGAGTACATCGTGAGTGTATGGTGAGTACATCATAAGTGTATGGTGAGTACATCATGAGTGTGTGGTGAGTACATCATGAGTGTATGGTGAGTACATCATGAGTGTGTGGTGAGTACATCATGAGTGTATGGTGAGTACATCGTCAGTGTGTGGTGAGTACATCATGAGTGTATGGTGAGTACATCATGAGTGTATGGTGAGTACATCATGAGTGTATGGTGAGTACATCGTCAGTGTGTGGTGAGTACATCATGAGTGTATGGTGAGTACATCGTCAGTGTGTGGTGAGTACATCATGAGTGTATGGTGAGTACATCATGAGTGTATGGTGAGTACATCGTGAGTGTATGGTGAGGACATCATGAGTGTATGGTGAGTACATCATGAGATACAGTGATGGGTTTGTTTCAGTATGTCATTAGGTCTCATCTTCTTGTTCCATACAGTGTGTAACCATACGTACGTACGTGTAGTGTAACCATACGTACGTACGTGTAGTGTATGTATGTAGCATCATAGCTATGATGCCTGGCCTCCTCCCCAGCATTATGTGACTCTGTCCTGCCATTAACCGAATGTCTTCATTGACTTCCTCTCACCAGGGACCTCTGGCTGCAAATTTTCATGCTATTGCCCCGTGACTGAGCCAGGCTTCCGGCTGGCCATGCTAATGGCTTTAAATGCTCCCTCCACTTCGGTTGAAGATAAGGCTATCCGTCCCCCGCCTGAAGGGTGGCAATCCCAGCCCGATAGTGGTGATATCCAACCGTCCGTTACTGTAGGGGAGTTTACAATGCTTTCTGTAAACAACATACATTCCTGAATTTATGTCCGGTTGTGGTAAATCAGGATTAAGAGCTGGATGGCAACACTGCTACTGCCTCGCAGGAAGACGATCATTTGAGCCAGACGCTGATGGAGCAGGGCCCTGGATTATGGGGATGGAGAGTGGAGATGGAGTAGGATGCTTTGGTATGCTGATGGACTAGGGTGATGGAGTATGGTTATGTATTGGTTTGTGGAGTGGGCTGGCGACGAGAGGTTAGGGAATAAGTTGAGGGAGCAGAGTGATGGGGTATGGTGATGGAGCAGAGTGATGGAGTGAGGTGATGAAGCGTGGTGATGGAGCAGAGTGATAAGATATGGTGATGGAGCGAGGTGATGGGGCGTGGTGATGGATCATGGTGATGGTATATAGTGATGCACTTGGCCCACACACAGTCACAGTGTAACACAAAAACGAAGTTCGTCTGCTCGCTCGCTCTCTCGTCTGGAGGTCACGTTACGAAGAGAACTCACCTTTGGTGAGGTTACATCACTGTCTGGCCAGGATGGAGAGTACACTCTCGCTGAGGAACTTCTCAGGCCAAATCATGTCCCTGCTACTGATTGTAGCGCAGTCTTGAAGCTGCGGGAGCGCCATAAAAGGGATCCTGGGCTTACTGTATAATGATAATAAGTTGCCTGAGGTAAAGCCAAGTGTACGAAAACGAAATATTACGCTCCTGCCGTGTGTGTGTGTGTGTGTGTGTGTGTGTGTGTGTGTGTGTGTGTGTGTGTGTGTTGGGGGAAGGGGGGCGATAAATCTCCTTTACACAATATACACTTTTCCTTACATAATCATCTCCAAACTTGCAACATTTAAGCAAAACTTTGCATGTCCTCTGGCAGCAAGACTGCGCACCGCAGGGCACGTACACCGCTCGTGTCCTGTATGGAAGCAGAACGTGTGGCTGTCTCAGTCCTGGGTCATCAGCAGGTGCCCTTTGTACAAATGCTGACCATAAGACTAAGGTTTAGCAACACTGTTTACAAAATGTTAGAGAAAGAAAGATCAGAATGGTTAGAATTTACAATAGAATGTAAATAAGTATTTTATGTAGATTACATATTGTATGCTTGGTTTGTTACATGTTTTCACTGTTCTCACTGAAATGTTTTCATAAACCTTAGTAAAGTTAACAGAAACTACACTGCAATACGGAAGCTGTGGCAGTGACCACTGTTGTATGGTGCATGTTGACCTCAGTGTTGTAGATGATCCAATATACACACTGCCATCACGACCCATTGTCTTGGCCTTCCAGGTGACGGTCTTCTGGTATGGGTGAACGAAACACAAGGTAGAATTAGGTAAGGTTGGTTAAGTTTAGTTTGATTGCAAATATCAACGTTTACTTACCTATAGTTCCATGGTGGACTTCTTGAAGGAAGAATGTAAACACAGCACATCAGACCCGCTTCTGGTGGCTGCTTCTGGTGGTGGATGACCAGCAAGGCTCTCGTCCACTCCACTCTCTGTTAACAGTAAAGTTTGATAAGAGGCACCGTGGTGTAGGGGTCATGCTCTGTACTTACTGACCATGGGATGCGGATCGACCCTGCGTCCTGGGGAGGGTGGGATGTGAGTTGCACACCGTGACCTGTGCTGACAGATCTTTACTTAACCTTTCCCTCCAGGTACGTCATGTCTGAAGATGATATGAGAAAACCCTTAATGGATCATGAATCATTAATCCAGTAAGTCAGGAACATCAGTCAAGGAGTTTTAGGAATGATTACCCAGTTCTGCACCAGGTTACTTTTCTTTTTCTTTTTCTCGCTGCTGTGATCCACCGAGTGGTGTGAGGGACACGATCATGACTACAGCTGGGGAGGTACTTGGTGTCTCCCCCCACACTGACGTCCTCCTACAGACACAGCTGTTGTCATACATCATCTGTCTGGTCTCGCTCTTGTGGTGTCTCTGTTTGTTACTGTTCATACGTGTGTGTGTGTGTGTGTGTGTGTGTGTGTGTGTGTGTGTGTGGTTTCATGGTGGGAAGGATCATTTAGCTTCTCAAACGAACTTGAGAAATGAAAAGGAAAAATATGTGCTTAAATTTCGTATGATCATCAAAGATGTTTTTGAGAAGAGTGAAAAATTATCCTGACATTAAGTGATCCAATTAGTGGAGCCAGAAGGTGAAAAATATATCGGTCAAGATGGAAGATGGTGTGTGATATTCCCACCTCACACGGTGGCTGAAAATAGCAAGAAAGCCACAGTCTCTCTCTCCTGTCGTTCACTCACGTCCACAATACTCACACGTGAGGTAGGAGAGCATACATGTGTAACGCAGCACTACACAACCATCTATGAAACACACAAACACATATCAAATGATGGGACTCCATGAGTCATGTACAACCCCTGACTCGTACAGTACATGTACGTAGATAATTACACCCACAGATATGTACCCACATGATGGATTTCTTCAAGATATCACAGCATTATACATTCTTCACTCAACCATTCAACTTCCATTAAGTGAATAACATGAAGGTAAATATAAGCAAATGAATACCTTCAGTTCTTGACTCAGCTACAACTTCTGAAATTCAGATTTTCTTGTGATAATAAATACATCAATAAAATCAAAGCTTTAAAATCTAGTATCCAATCTTGATTTTGATGACAGAATTTATACCCTTTAAACGCTCTGAAAAACTCTGAGCTAATTATATAATTGTTAATAAATGTTATGGATAACTAATTTAATGTTTGGGTTTTATGAGCGTGTTTTTACTGCTGGTGAGAGAGAAGGTGGCTTCAGCAAGCGAAGAGGAACCATACACCAGAATTCTGCTACTATATATATATATATATATATATATATATATATATATATATATATATATATATATATATATACACTGATAAAAGAATGAAGACAGTGAGACATAGTCAAGCACGATAGACGGTCTGATGTTACAGATAAACACAAACAGAAATCTATTTACCAATAACCCATCTATATCTCGGGTCGTCTGTCATGCTGTGATGTGTATCCAGGTGAAGAGGTTGTGTGGGGTAAAGGAATGCTCACGTCCCCATCAGAATTCAGGAGGAAGTTGTGCTAACTGACTCAGTTGTTGGGATGCACAATACAGTTGTAAATACATCGTTGTTGACTACTGTAGGGTTTATTTTGGGGTGGCTTTGAAGGGCATAGACCATCCCAGGGGTGACTCTGTCTCCTGATGATCTCTCTCTCTCTCTCTCTCTCTCTCTCTCTCTCTCTCTCTCTCTCTCTCTCTCTCTCTCTCTCTCTCTCATCTAAAGAGCTGGAGGATGTTTCCTTTCTAGATCTCGTCTCATATATTTGATGCCTTATCTCTCTATCAGTAAATCAACAAAGGACAGAGGTGTACTGCCATAACCCCGACCAGCAGATGGGAGAAGATAATGATTAAAGATACGATAAGAAAGGGAGTCGAACAGGTGTACAGACGATGATAGGGAACCCTCTACCATCATACAAATACACAACAAGACAGAAAATGATAAGGATGACAAAACCTGATATACACCCAGCAATGTATGTATTACACACGTACACATGACAATACGAACATGTGTGGTGACAAAGGAGCATCACTACACACAGACACACAGACACACACACACAGAGACACACACACACACACACACACACACACACACACACACACACACACACACTAAAGGAGAAGCATCGTTAATCTTTTTTCTCCACAATGAAGGTTTGCTTCTGTTCCACCTTGACGATACTATACACATTTCCCACAGTGTAGAATCATCTATCGAGCTGTCTGTCTACTAAGTCTGCTACCATCGACCTCTTCCTCAAGAGCGAGGTGACGCTAAGGCTCATCCTTACATGTACGGATGCTTCCATTATCCACCTTAGGGCTCATGACTGAATCCCCTCCTGTCTGTCATCGGTCCTCTGAATCATTCAACGGACTTGAGACATGTCTCTTACACAAGAAAAGGTCAGGGGTCAAAGAAAAGGTCTGGGGTTAAGGTCGGGTCAGTGGTCATGGACGGGGTCGAGGGTCATGGACGAGTCAGGGGTCATGGATTGGGTCAGAGGCCATAGATGAGGTCAGGGGTTAAGAGGGTCAAGGGTCATAAACATGTGTCAAAGGTCAAAGACCTGGGTAGGGGCCAAGAGCGGTGCCGTCAAGGTTAGCTGGTTACGTCGTGATAAAAATGTGGTCTTTGATAATGATAATGATAATTATCATCAATAACAGAAATGATAGTGATATTATTGATGAGTTGAGTTGCCATAATGATAAATGTCACAGTGATAATGATGATGATAATCATGATAAGGATTTTACCTGGTCATTATATCAGTGATAACATGATGATACGAATGTTAACGCAAATGTAGAGAGAAAGAAAACTGAAATAAACATTACTTAGACGAGTGGCTCAGTGGGAAGTGACAGAAATGTCGAGGTGCATGACACACACCTGGCTCGGTGGCAGATGTATGGTATATATGGCGAGGTACATCACACACACCTGGCTCGGCTGTAGGTAGCACAGATGGCGAGTAAGATCATACACACACACACACACACACACACACCTGGCTCCACCTGCCCAGAGATCATCAGAGAGCCACAAGAACAGGGTAAGCCGGGCTTATCACCTGGCCTCACCTGGTGTCCGGGGAAGTGCTCATAAGCTCCGCTCATCCTCAGCGAGGGAAACGAATCAGAGTTCGGAGCTTCGATCCTTTACATCAGGGTCGAACGTCACCTCCATTCCATCATAAGATTATCTTGTTTTCTTTCATCTCACACTGTAAGTAGCATCTGTTGAACAACTTACAATGATAAAGACACTCAGTATAAGACTAGTCATGGAGAATCATACTCTGGTGTATGGAATCTAAGCAATGATCTCTCCATAGGTCTCGTGCTGAAAGCCTCAAGGGTTCGAATCACTTGTGTTATCACTGAGATGAACTTTACCTTTTGATACGTCGACGAAAACGATAGTTTTTAAGATACATCATCCTATTCCTACCCGTATCCTGCATCACCATCTCATCTGTCGTCTACCCTCGTAGATTTACGACATCTGAAGCTGATTCACTGAGCTAAATAGTCAATGAAACTGATCCGGATATATAGAACCAGCATATGAAACGGATCCATAAAACTAAAGACCTTTATGTATGTCATCCTCAAAACTAGTGAATCACCAATTGAGAGTAACATCAATTACCACCACTTGGCTGATCCAAAGGTTAATTATCTATGTCAAGAGTTGCAGATTCTAATATGGTCTCCACACAAGATTCATTATCAGGATTCCTGAAGAAACTCAGACAGATGTGAGGACTGACCTAACCTAACCTGACCTAACCTGACCTGACCTAACCCAACCTAACCTAACCTAACCTAACCTAACCTAACCTAACCACACAATCATGAACATCATTTCATATATTCCTGTCAGAATTTTTCATCATGGTTTATTCATATCGTCTATACAGGTTTGGAGATAGCGCCAGGATAGACAAATGGACATGAATTATAGAAACGTTTACAGACGAAACAGACAGGAATGAAACAGTCAGTATTACCAACCAGCGTTACATCGTGGAATGAAACAGCAAAATAAAAACGTAGCACATCGTGTATGATGATGTGACCTTTGACCTAACCTTTGACCTGCTAAGGGGAAGTCACCATCACACCCACCCAGTCACGACGATAAAGGTCAATCACTCATAACTGCTTTATGTTGTAGTTTGTTTATAATAACTTTTCCCAGTGTAAGACTATCATTTCATAAATCATCACTTGAAAAAAATTACATCATCCTACGTCCAATGTTTTTGCTAAACTTCGTAAAAATGTTTTGCTGAAATTGTTAAGAGGATCCATGTTAGCTTCAGTATTTATGTATTAGAAAATGGGATAGCAGCCGAATTCATATGAAACCAAATAGCATGATAGCCGACCTTGTGAGTCACGTGAGGCCAGGAGTATATGAGCAAACCCTATTGTGAGTCTTAAAAGCATACGATTGTTCATCAATAATGTATGAAAGATCATGCGATGGTGATCATGTGTATGAATCATGTCTCGTGATGTTGTCTGCATGTAAGAAACACGCTCTCTGACTCCTGTAAACAATACACTCTGATTTACAGCTTCTGTAAAAGCAACACCTCAATGTTGACCGATCATAAAACAAGAAAGCATCGCCTGATGAAACGCGATTTACACTTTTCGCTTATACTGTAAAGGTTCTCAACCGATTCACACACACACACACACACACACACACACATATGTTTTGGTCGAGGTGGTGTGCAAAGTGAGAGGGTTAGGGAAAATGATTTGGTAAACAGAGAAGAGGTAGTGAAAGCTTTGCGGAAGATGAAAGCCGGCAAGGCAGCAGGTTTGGATGGTATTGCAGTGGAATTTATTAAAAAAGGGGGTGACTGTATTGTTGACTGGTTGGTAAGGTTATTTAATGTATGTATGACTCATGGTGAGGTGCCTGAGGATTGGCGGAATGCGTGCATAGTGCCATTGTACAAAGGCAAAGGGGATAAGAGTGAGTGCTCAAATTACAGAGGTATAAGTTTGTTGAGTATTCCTGGTAAATTATATGGGAGGGTATTGATTGAGAGGGTGAAGGCATGTACAGAGCATCAGATTGGGGAAGAGCAGTGTGGTTTCAGAAGTGGTAGAGGATGTGTGGATCAGGTGTTTGCTTTGAAGAATGTATGTGAGAAATACTTAGAAAATCAAATGGATTTGTATGTAGCATTTATGGATCTGGAGAAGGCATATGATAGAGTTGATAGAGATGCTCTGTGGAAGGTATTAAGAATATATGGTGTGGGAGGCAAGTTGTTAGAAGCAGTGAAAAGTTTTTATCGAGGATGTAAGGCATGTGTACGTGTAGGAAGAGAGGAAGGTGATTGGTTCTCAGTGAATGTAGGTTTGCGGCAGGGGTGTGTGATGTCTCCATGGTTGTTTAATTTGTTTATGGATGGGGTTGTTAGGGAGGTAAATGCAAGAGTTTTGGAAAGAGGGGCAAGTATGAAGTCTGTTGGGGATGAGAGAGCTTGGGAAGTGAGTCAGTTGTTGTTCGCTGATGATACAGCGCTGGTGGCTGATTCATGTGAGAAACTGCAGAAGCTGGTGACTGAGTTTGGAAAAGTGTGTGGAAGAAGAAAGTTAAGAGTAAATGTGAATAAGAGCAAGGTTATTAGGTACAGTAGGGTTGAGGGTCAAGTCAACTGGGAGGTGAGTTTGAATGGAGAAAAACTGGAGGAAGTGAAGTGTTTTAGATATCTGGGAGTGGATCTGGCAGCGGATGGAACCATGGAAGCGGAAGTGGATCATAGGGTGGGGGAGGGGGCGAAAATCCTGGGGGCCTTGAAGAATGTGTGGAAGTCGAGAACATTATCTCGGAAAGCAAAAATGGGTATGTTTGAAGGAATAGTGGTTCCAACAATGTTGTATGGTTGCGAGGCGTGGGCTATGGATAGAGTTGTGCGCAGGAGGATGGATGTGCTGGAAATGAGATGTTTGAGGACAATGTGTGGTGTGAGGTGGTTTGATCGAGTGAGTAACGTAAGGGTAAGAGAGATGTGTGGAAATAAAAAGAGCGTGGTTGAGAGAGCAGAAGAGGGTGTTTTGAAGTGGTTTGGGCACATGGAGAGAATGAGTGAGGAAAGATTGACCAAGAGGATATATGTGTCGGAGGTGGAGGGAACGAGGAGAAGAGGGAGACCAAATTGGAGGTGGAAAGATGGAGTGAAAAAGATTTTGTGTGATCGGGGCCTGAACATGCAGGAGGGTGAAAGGAGGGCAAGGAATAGAGTGAATTGGAGCGATGTGGTATACAGGGGTTGACGTGCTGTCAGTGGATTGAATCAAGGCATGTGAAGCGTCCGGGGTAAACCATGGAAAGCTGTGTAGGTATGTATATTTGTGTGTGTGGACGTGTGTATGTACATGTGTATGGGGGGGGTTGGGCCATTTCTTTCGTCTGTTTCCTTGCGCTACCTCGCAAACGCGGGAGACAGCGACAAAGTATAAAAAAAGAAAAAAAAAAAAAAATATATATATATATATATATATATATATATATATATATATATATATATATATATATATATTCCTCTCCTCTACATGAGGAATGTATATGAAGGTCGTAAGCTGGACTGGGTCGTCAGGTCGTTTACTACGACCCATAGAAACGTGGGTCGTACTGACACACCACACAGATTACAAGGACGGGACTGGTGTATTACAGGGGTCAGTCTGTAACCTGGAATTTACGATCGATTACCTGATGAGGTGAGGAGCCTGTTGGGTTTGTTTGATGTGTGTGTGGTTCGGGTTCCAGCCCTTGCGTCATCAGGGGCGCATGGTTGTTATGCCTGTGAAGATGCATGACTAATAGGGAGAGAAGAGGAGAGAGACTGTAAGAAAACAAGGCATAGAAAGAGACGTGAGACACAGAAGTGACATATAAACAAACAGATAGGCACAGAAACACACACAAACCACAGACACATAGCTACAATACACACTGACGAACAATCACATGCAGAAAAATATATTCATAGAAAAATACAATATACATATACGCTACAGATATTAGCATATGGACGTGCATATACATCTATGAATGAGAAACATTGAAACAACGAATTGAAAGAATAACATAAATAGATGAAATGTTAACAGACGAGATGGAATAACTTGGGAATGGTGGTGAACACGTCTCACTGTCGCCTGTAGAACAATAACTCATGTTCAGAGAACAAGGAAAATCATTGAAAGGCTTGGAGGATGAAGATGAATGAAGACAGTAGGTCAAAGAACACTGAAACATACGAAGATATGAATAATAATTCATGTTAACTTGCGATAGTAGTATAATGAACTACATATTTAAACATGAATGAGGAAGCAGAGCATTCTGATAATGAACGAGCGAAGAAACACATGTTGTTGAAAAAACAGCGAACAAATCCTTCACCAACATGAAAAACCCCAAAACTGAGGTAAACGCGGATGACAAAATGTTTGGACGAGAAGACTGTGAACAATGGACGCTGAGAGAAGAAATACAGAGCATTAGCGACGTGTGCTTTCAACAGGAGAGAAGATTACTGGAAAACCTAATTGAATTAAGGCCTCAGGAGTAGAAGGAATTAGAGTAAAGGAGATGGTGGAAAACACAAGCCTCTCTACCTGTAGAGTGAGGGAGATGGGAGACACTTGCAAGTGTTCCTTGACTGTATCAGTAGCAAAACAACGGTCAATAATCAACTTACCAAACTGAATAATTTAGTAGACAGAGTAGCTGACACAAGTGAAGGTTTGTGTGAGGAATTACAGATATATTTCACAGTACATTTACCTTGGAGGATTTTTAGTTGACATCAACACCAGACGAAGGTGGCAGTGTCGTCCCAGAGGACACTCGCACTATGATGTTCATCTGGCTGCGTGTGTACCAGTCCCTAAGACCTGGATCCACGACCAGTGAGCGGCTGGGCTGCTTCTTTCCAGAGTTTTTGTATGAATACATCCACACGAGGATGGGCCGTTATGATAGCACCCTCACTCGCACGATAGAAGTAAGGAATTCCTTTCCTTCTTTCATTCTTTCTTCTCCATACGACCTCTCCACTTTTTTTTGAGTCGGATCCGCAACGATAAGTAGCCAGAATTTACCTCAATTGAATTTGTTCATTTTCTGTGAGATCATGAAGGAAATTGAGCAGCACAGTGGCTGTAGACCGGACTGGTCCGCCAGAGATGTTCAAGTATCATACAGAGACTAAAGTGAGGCCACTGTAGAGGTCGCCCTTGGTCTTACTTACAAAGGATTTTGTAGCAACAAGCTGAAAGCAAGAGAACGTGTTGCTTATCTTTAAGAAAAATAATAAGGCATTTCCTAAAAATATACCTGGGGTACTAACAAGCTGATAAGAAAGATAGCCAGGAGGGAGATATGTTAACTGTTGGTTATACAGAAAATCACAACAGCAGTGAGGAAGGATCGATTCAGAGGTTGGTCATGTGTGATGGGTCTCGCGAGCTTCTGTAAGACGGTAAAGCTAACCTTGGAGATGTGGAGAATGCTTGGGTGATCGTGTGTTTTTGTCCCTATGGAAGGTCTTTGATGTCATCGCTCGCAACGTACTGATAAAGATGGCAGAGTTCAAAGCTGGGATTAAGGCGGGATTTCTGACAGGGTTCGACAGTTACGTAAAAAACACGCGTGACAGACGAACCCTCAGAAGCTTGGCGGAGTCTGGCTCAGCTCGATGGTGAGGACCCTTGTTGTTCCTCATTCATGGAGACAAGTCATCAGAAGGAACTGAAGAATGATTCCATGATGATATACGAGATGTTAGCAACGCTATGAAGTAATGATTCCATGATGATATACGAGACGTTGGCGTCGCTTTGAAGTAAGGAGCATTCTAGCTAAGTGTGGTGCCATGTACGAAGACTGATACAAGATACAAGAACCTGAATATATGTTATGTTAAAAGAAAAAGAAAAAAGATGAAAAGAGAACTTCTTTTGAACATCATACAGATGAAACAAGATACTAGAATCACCTTGCGATAGGGACCCCCAGGGATTGCCATAAGGTTAAGTCAATCCACATTAGTTGCGTAGTGAGGGAGGTGAACCGTATCTTGGTGAAAGTCAGTATTTCTACAGCAGACCCACTTTCGCCTGGACCCACTTACTCTCCTCTCTTCTTATTCGCACATGTACCTTACTCCTTTAGTTAACTCCTCATTGCCTCTTATGGCTATACTTCCATGCCATACATTCTTAACTCCTTCCAGAAAGCATGTCTATCACTCCCGTATTACGCTTTCTCCAGATCCCCAATTATTTACAACATATAAGTGTTTCTCTGAGAATTTCGCTCACAAATTTTTCCAAGTAAACACCTGACCCACATATTCCCTGCGACTACCAGAGCCACATTGCTGCTCCCCCAGCCTGATGCTCGGGCATATCATAGTCCTCTGAATCACTACTCTCCCGTTCAGCTTACTCGGTACATTTAACAGTCATTTCTCACCTTCACTTCCTTTGTACATATAAGTTTTGTAGCTCCAGAAATGTTAAATACGAACATGATATGTAGAACGATCCTTCCCTGACACGACCAGACTAGGGAAAAGTCTGGGTCGTTAAAGAAATCCACGACCCGGAGACGCAAGGGTCGTTCTGATATGACACACAGGTCCTACGACCCGTAAACGCACAGGTCCTTCATCAAACAGGTCTTATCCACACACTTGTTTTTTGGAACGACATACAGGTCCCACGACCTGTAGGAAAACAGGTGGGTGTGACGCGACACACAGATCATAAGACTGAAGCTGACGTATCATCATGCAGCAGTCTTAAGCCAGATTATAACATGAGAGAGAGAGAGAGAGAGAGAGAGAGAGAGAGAGAGAGAGAGAGAGAGAGAGAGAGAGAGAGAGAGAGAGAGAGAGAATATGTCAACAAATGATCATTATTCCTCAAGTCTTCGTCGTGCCTTTAAACTTTCCATCATGTTTTGTCGTCCCTTTAGGCTACCTCCCGTGGCTTTGTTCCTTTAGCCTTGCAACATGATGGATGGCGCCCAGGGCACTCTTTTGGTCGTTCCATTATCATCTTTTTCGTACAGTGTTTCATACTTTACCACTATCTTAGCATGTCGTCAACGGCTCAGAAGACTTCAGTGTTCATTGTCATCTATCATTTTATCACTTCTGTCGTCTGTCTTTCTTATCATCACTGTTGTTCGTAGTTATCACATTTTCCTATTCGTCTTGATGAATCGTTAGGTTTTTGTTCTGTACTTAATGTGCGTTTTCCTACTAAAAGCAGTTTTCTCACATTCTATAGTCCCTCTGACCTTAAACCTCCTTATATATCTACGTTCGTCTCTCACAGGTTGAACTGTCTCGTGTTTTGCAGTGTTATTAGGTTCTTTATCTTACATGAGAGAGAGAGAGAGAGAGAGAGAGAGAGAGAGAGAGAGAGAGAGAGAGAGAGAGACCCTCTATTGCCACCGCTGGAGTTAGGGCAGTCTATAAAAACGCCACAGATGGACTTACGAGAGCCAGATATGATACCAAAAGGTCTGGAACCCATATATGTGGCCACATACAGGCTTACCTGCCCTGCCTGGTGAGGTCAGAACACCAGGTGACATACAGGCTTACCTGCCCTGCCTGGTGAGGTCAGAACACCAGGTCACATACAAGCTTACCTGCCTTACCTGGTGAGATGCGGGAGGCATGATACGTCCTGCATCTTCTCCCTCGCCTGTTCTATGATGCTCCCACTGTCTGTGTACACGAAGACGTCCCGGCAGAAGCTACTGTGTCAGGGACCGTGTTGGTCCACCACCAAGACTCCCTGCATGGGATATGGATGCCTGTGCGAACCTCACACTCTGAGAGGACCCCCACTAATGCGCCATCTACCTGATGATACGTGTTGCCCAGGTACCTCAGGACCACGGAATGATCCGTCAGTTGCACGAGCATTCAACATCTCCCACAACACGTTGCAAGGGATCTTAGGCGGTGGTGATCGTTAAAGGAGACGCACTTGATGTTGATATTAGCTGGTCTGTCTAGGAATGTAGATATATATATGGGCGAGAATGTGTAGTTACAGACAAGGAGGTAAATCATGAGAGAAAATGCTGTGTACCAGAGAGGCTTTGATGGGAAACTGGTTTACTCTGGGGAAGGAAATCGATTTTCTCAGAATGTATGACGAAGATCAGAAAGAAAAAGTCTGCTGAGGAGCAGAGAAGTTTTTTGTTTTGGAAACCCAGCTCTGTATGGAAAGTAATCCAAACTGATGACAGATATTTTGCGCAAGAGATTAAAAGTGTGTGTGTGTGCGTGTGTGCGTGTGTGTGTGGGAGGAGGGGGAGGAGGAGAAGAAAGGGTTTACCTTGCAGGAAAGGTAAATGCACGAACGAGAAGGAAAGACGGTGATGGACCTAACCAGGGAGGTCAACTGCGTTGCTATAGAGTTAAACAGGAAGGGCAAGAGGTCTCTTGGGGGTTCAGGGAGAATACGATGGAAATGAAGGAAGAGATGAGGAGAAACGAAAGAAGGAGATGGAAGAAGAAAGATTAAGGAAAGAAGGGCTGAGCGCCGAGGCGAGAGCCACTGAGTGAAATGCTGAGGAAGAAGAGTTCTTACAACATCAAACAAAGAATAAACGGTAGAATGACACGAGAAGGCTCTGGTGCGTGGCTATGGCTGGGGAGAGAAGTCATCCAGGGAGGCATAAAGATGAGGAGGAAATCGTGGAGAGAGAGAGAGAGAGAGAGAGAGAGAGAGAGAGAGAGAGAGAGAGAGAGAGAGAGAGTGGTAGGAGCCCCTCAGCCCAAGGTATCAGGCAACATTCTTATTGTCATGTAATCATAATTATCAGGCTTGAGTATCATCATCAACTCATTATTACACGTACCATCTAATTTTGGAGTTAATTAAAAACTATATAAAACCTGCTCGTAAAAGGTGATGTGGTTTATATCAAGGTAGACGCAACCTTCTGACGCTAATCAGGGGCTCAGGTGCCCCAGGAAGCGAGAGATGTAGGGTGGAGGAACATGATGATAACAGAGAGTAACATTGGAAAGTGTTGTTCATACTGGATGATGAAGACACTGGGAAAAGCAGGCAGGAAAATACATGCAACCTTGTATACAGAAAAATAAGTACACATATGTATATACTGAACCCACATATCTACCTGTGTGTAAAGTGCTGATACTTAAAGATCAAAGTATAAGACTTTACGACACATATATAGATCATTAAGCGTGTACAGATACTGATTACACACACACACACACACACACACACACACACACACACACACACACACACACACACACACACACACACACACACACACACACACACACACACACACAAGCACAGACGTATGGTGCGGATATGCAAATCAGGATCAAATTCCCGTATTTCCCCGGCGTCGAATACTGCCAGAGGAGCCTGACACTCGCCTACATCAGACGCAGACGGAGCATGAGACGAGGGCGTGGTGACCAGGAGGAGGAGGACGAGGAGGAGGAAGAAGAAGAAGGAATGTAGGAAGAAGGAAGATAATGAAAATAAAGAAAAAAGTAGAAGGATGATACAGGGAAGAACACAAAACAAGTCAAAAGAGAGAAGAAAAAATACGATTGGAGGAGAGGGCCAAAGATGTGTTAGAGGAACTGGAGGTGATAAGATAACGGAGGAAGGTGATCAAGATGAAAGAAAATCTTTAATAAAAAAAAAAGACGAAGGAGGAAGTAGATGATTGAAATAAGAATAGTTCAGGGTAAGGGAGGTAGTATGATCCATAAAAGTTAAAGCGTGTAATATAATTGATCAATAAAGATAAGAGATAAAGTAAGGAGAGAAGAAAATAAGGAATAAGAGGAAAAATAGTTGAAAATGAATAAA
This sequence comes from Panulirus ornatus, assembly GCF_036320965.1. Taxonomy (NCBI): domain Eukaryota; kingdom Metazoa; phylum Arthropoda; class Malacostraca; order Decapoda; family Palinuridae; genus Panulirus; species Panulirus ornatus. Next base: position 18,619,380 of record NC_092264.1, read on the forward strand.
CTAGTAAGACTGAAATGAGAGGAGAAGAATATGAAGAATAATCACAAACATAAGGTGACTATTAGACGAATATTGCCAATGATAGATGGACACTAGATGTATGAAAAGGAAAGACGAGAAACAAGAACGGAAAATGTTGATCAACCATCAGGGTCGAAAATAAGATAAATCATAGGTAATAAAGTGAACAAAATACGAAAATAAGATGAGGAGATACAAGAATAATTAGAGAGAAAAGGATAAGATGCCATCTTTGATGAATCCAAAGAGAATCGGAATAACCACGAAAATCAATACAATTAAAATGAATAAGAACAAAATAGAAATAAAGACAGTGAACAACAGAAAACTGGAGTGTCATAATACAGCAACAAACATTGCATAACTGTACTGGTGAAGTTAACCAAGGAAACACAGATGCACTGACGACAGAAGGACTTGGGAAGTAAACAGCATCTCATACTTAGTTACAGATTTGCATTCAGATGGGTTTTGTGTGGATGCAAGACTCACTTCCTAGAAAAATGAAGGTATTTTCTTGGTCTTTTCGAAATGAAAATACGAATTTTAGATCCAATATTGCATAAATCATTAAGGCTTCAAATGCTTACAAGTACAGTGTCCCATGTGTGTCATTTTCCGCTGAACTTTCGTCATGGTTAAATTGGCTGAAAATATGTAACATAAGAATGCCATTAGATTTCTGCATACCACAGACAGAGTCTGCAGAAAACGGAGTTTGCAAAACAGACTTTAACGTTCATATTATCTTTAATTACTTAACCCCAAGTAGGCAGGAAGTAGTGCAGGGAATACAGGTTCTATATCAGACGTGTCTGAATAGAAAGTGTGACCTGAGACATGCAATGACCAGTCCCAGCGTGTCCTTAAGCTGAGGGAGGGAACCATACTAGCCCATGCTAGCCCCCCTGAGAGGTGGAAGGTCCGTGGAGTCTTGTCCTGAGGAACGGAAGGTCCGTGGAGTCTTGTCCTGAGGAATGGAAGGTCCGTGGAGTCTTGTCCGTCTGGGAAAGAATCCTTACAAGTCCTTAGATCAAGACGAGTGACTGTCTTCCCTCTGGCGCGGAGGGCCATGTGGGTCGTGATGCTGAGGCCAGGCTCTTTGTAGGTCTTCTGGTATAGAGGACCGTCGTGGTGTTCAAAGCAGCATGAGAGCTCCCGTGAGTCTTGGTAAGAGGAAGACTACTACTGCAGGTCTTCGGATACCTGGAAAGTTTTTGGGGGGAAGACGAAGTCATGGAAAACAATGAAATCCATCACAAGTAATCTGTGGTAACAAGAGACGAACTGACCCACTGTTCGTGTCCCACGTCTAGTGATGATTTCGTTTGTCAGAAATGCAAATTTCAGACCGTGTGAAAGAGACGAAGCCTAGTGAGAGACAAGAGGTAAATCAGATGAACAAACACAGCCGGTGAGAACGAAACTAACTCTTTTATTCGTTTATATTCTCAGACGACCGTCTCTAAATCTCCAACTGGGTACATACGCGACTTTTCAGTGAGCATATACAAGTATATATATATATATATATATATATATATATATACTTTTTTTTTTTTTTTTTTTTTTTTTCCAAAAGAAGGAACAGAGAAGGGGGCCAGGTGAGGATATTCCCTCAAAGGCCCAGTCCTCTGTTCTTAATGCTACCTCGCTAACGCGGGAAATGGCGAATAGTTTAAAAGAAAGAAATATATATATATATATATATATATATATATATATATATATATATATATATATATATATATATATATATATATTTATTTATTTATCTATAGATAGATAGATAGATAGATATAGATATAGATATATAGATATAATCATACTAGTCTGTGATGATAGTATAAAGGTGAAATCGCACTTCAGTAGTTCATACAATCATATTCAACATGCAATTTTTCTATACATGTGTCGTGGAGACAATCCACCACATCATCAGGTGCCAGTATTTAACAAAGTTATTCAAATACCAACATCACACTTGATTCCCGCCGTCCAACACCAATCTGTATAGACCAAGCACTGTCTGCTTGTCTGGTCGTAACCGTTGTAAGGGAGAGTGGTTAAGGAGGGTCACGTGACGGGGGTTGACCTGGGTAGGTGGGTGTGTCTTGAACAACTTTTTTAATGTTTTCGTGTTTTGTCAATTCTCTCATAATGATTTGGTTAAAGCTAGGATGGGCTTTAAAATTGCCTGGGGACAACTTAAAGTTTTTAGTATTAGCAATTAAGACAGATTCAGTGACGTTGCGTGTGACATAATCAGGAGATGGGTATAGAATAACGGAATTTTCAAGATCTATGGCCAGGGTGATCATTTTCATGACAATGTTTAGCGATCGCAGTTTTGTGGTCATCCCTGCGTACTGCATGACGGTGCCAATAACACATCTCCGTTACAGTTTTTTCGGTTTGTCTACGTCTCTTCGTTGTATCTCAGCTGACTGTTATATTTCTTTCTTGTATTTCATCTGATGATGTGATTATTACACGAAAGTGCACTTGGGGAACTTATCGTGTTTCATTTCCCCGTGTGTGTGTGTGTGTGTGTGTGTGTGTGTGTGTGTGTACGTTGAGCTATACACGTACAAGTCAGTAAGGAAAAATATCTTATAATTAATGGAATCGTATGTCACCTTCCCACACGGTCCAGAATCTTTTATACTCACGTCACACTTTTGTGAGAGACACAGACTTATTAAATGTTGGCAACCCTGATGAGGACGTGGGAGGCTTGAGAACAGAGGGAGGTGGGGGGTTACCCCCTGGTTGGTGAGAGGCCACTCCCACCCACGCTCCCAGTGCCGGAAGATGGGAGGGAACTTTCTACCTTCAGCGTCCTCTATAAGTTTTCCCAGATTCTTATCCATGAAACTTTTGTTCCCTATAATTTTGTTTCTGTGATCCTTTTCTAAACCTTCCCTTTTTCTTAAACCTTTTTCTCTGAACTTACAGGTATGGTGAGCCTTATGAGAAAGTTCTCCTGCCTTTAAACTTTATCTAAATCTTTCATCAAAGTTTCTTTCTGAGCTTCCCATCCTCTGTCCCCATACCTCAGTCTTCGGGAATCGTCCAGGGTAGCGTCTGTCTATCGTAGGAAATGGAGTCACCAGTTATTTGTGTCACATGGAAACGATTACCTCGACCCAGCACCTTGGGTCGACCCTGGACCCGTGACCTGTGGATGAGAAGCGATGACCTCCTGCACCACGGAAGCTCCAGCCAGAGAAATCTCTTAGGAAAATCAATGTGATTATCCCATCCACACAACATCACTCCAATACCGGACCAATATATAATTTTCAGGAGACATATCCGGGTTCTATCATATCTAATTCTCACATAGATCTAACCTATCTCTACCTCATCTACCCCCTACATAAACCTAACCAATCTCTACCTCATCTACCCCCTACATAAACCTAACCAATCTCTACCTCATCTACCCCTACATAAACCTAACCAATCTCTACCTCATCTACCCCTACATAAACCTAACCAATCTCTACCTCATCTACCCCTACATAAACCTAACCAATCTCCACCTCATCTACCCCTACATAAACCTGACCAATCTCTACCTCATCTACCCCTACATAAACCTAACCAATCTCTACCTCATCTACTCCTACATAAACCTAACCAATCTCTACCTCATCTACTCCTACATAAACCTAACCAATCTCTACCTCATCTACCCCTACATAAACCTAACCAATCTCTACCTCATCTACTCCTACATAAACTTACTCGAGGCTCACTATGTCGTTAGACTGAAGTTTATATCGAACCAGATTTCACTTGTTCTTGTTTAAAGAAATTAATCAACAAACGATCAGTATGTGTCTCTAACATCTACCATAACTTGTTGGTCGACCAACAAAATTGCACACCAGTTTATTGAAACTTTTGACGCCTTATTCTCTCTGAGACATTGTAAACAAACTTTACATCCTTCTGTGTGTGTGTGTGTGTGTGTGTGTGTGTGTGTGTGTGTGTGTGTGTGTGTGTGTGTGTCAAAAACTATGATAAAGCAGCACACCACACAATGCTAAACAATCAGATCAGCCCCTACCTGCGTAGCCACCATCAACACACAACACCTACACATTGAAACAAAACACCTCTCGATACAACCCCACCACAATAACCTCGGCATCCAATACTCTGTACCAGCGTTAGATCCTTCTCATCCACACCACTTTATGCCTAACCAACAACGCCCACATAGATATAAAAAGCTTAACCCTTTTACACACTTCAGTAACATATATTCACAGATCCCCCCTCCCTCACTCACCCCACCACCTCCCAACAAACAGAACTCCGACGAAACAAATACACACTAAAATGACAGTCGTACTCCAATCTAAGTTTTAAACACCACCCCATTAAACATACAGTGACCAATATGAAACTGCATCCCCCAGACATGTGCGAGTTATACTTTCCCGACTGCAATCTGGACACCTCCCATCCCTGAAACATCACAACATTTATTCATCGTATCTCAGGACCCTCCCTGCCCACACCACAACCACTATTGTAAAGTCAATGAACACTTACTTCTCAGTGTAACTGCTCTCTCCCACGTAGGCACACACACACACACACACACACACACACACACACACACACACATCACTACACATATGTCTCGCTGTCCCACAGTAATAAAATCAACTGACCCTGTGACCGGTTGAGAGGAGACTTGACTATACGACCCCAGCCAGAGCGCTCTCTCTCTCTCTCTCTCTCTCTCTCTCTCTCTCTCTCTCTCTCTCTCTCTCTCTCTCTCTCTCTCTCTCTCTCTCTCTCTCTCGCTCTCTCATCTACTCTCGGGGCGACACTCTCCAAGACAGAGGAGGATTCATCTGGGTTCTCGCAAGACCAGCGGATCCCCTTTAGCGAGGAGTTATAACTCGGCCAGAGTATCCACAACCTTTCATAAAGGTGCTGGATCTGCTCAGATCCTCAGCCGCCAGGTGTCGCTACCCTCCTCTGTGGAAGTTACTATAGCATGACGCAGTGGTTGCTGCTCGTCGCTTGCCTTCCCTGTGGAAATTATGGTCATTAAGCATCGCTATACCTTCCTCTGTGGGGGATGTGGTTGTCAAGTGTTGCTCCTGCTCCCAGTAAAACCTTTATTGTAAAGTCGGTCTTTAGGTGTCAAATTTCACTACCCTTTCCTACAGAGGTTTTACTTTAAAAGGGACTTTTTCTCTTTTAGGTAAGATGATAGATGTTTTTCATTTTCTTTAAGCTGAGGGGAAAAGCAGAAAATAAGTTTGAAATGAAGGAAAGAAGATGGAAAAAAAAAATCACAGAAAGTCTATGCATAGCTGACTATCGTGACTATACAACAGATGTGAATATCAGTAATGTAACATCAAGGAATATCAGTCAGCTTAAATGATAACATGCGTGCACGCCCAGAGTCACGAAAAGAAGATAAATCTGATTGATAGATAAGGTTCATGCACGCCCAGTCACGAATGGAGAATGAAGCAGTTTGATAGATAACTATCGCTCGCTTCGTGGGGTCACGAATCACCCTCACGTCCTCTGACGTGAGCTGGAGAACATTATAACATCACAGGTGCGTATGTGCCAGAGCTGACGTGAACGTGCGCAGTGCTTGGGTATCGCTACAAGTGAGCAAACGAAAAATGGCAAGGTTCACATCAGAGCTGCCGTCCCACTACAGGCCAATCAGATTGCGTTCCAGCTGATAGAAAAAACGAAATAACTAAAGCTGAACCTTGGGACGTATTCCGACCCCGGTGGAATAATGAAGGATTCCTTAATGTTCATCTTCCCTCAGCGAGAAACGTCGCCATGGCGTCCCTCAGCGAGAGATGTCGCCATGGTGGTGTCGTGAAGGTGGGCAGTCGAGAATTAAGCCGGAGTGGTGCACGGCGGAGGCCTTGTGCCAAGATTTTGTTCAATAATTTGGTAAGCTCTCTGATACTTCACCTTCAATTAAGCAGTGACCGACCATGATGTAAGGGGCCGTTAGCAGTGCCCTCCCGTGCAGTGAGGGTCAGTAGCAATCTCTCACCACACAGTGATTGTCTTTAGCAGTGCCTGTCATGTACCGAGGGCCGATAGCAGTGTCCATCCGTGGTGTGAGTACTGTTAGCGACGTTGTGCCGTGCAGTGAGGGTTGTTAGCAGTGTTCTGTCGTGTGACGAAGGTCATTCGTAGTGTCTTGTCGTGCAGTGAGGGTCGTCATTCGTGTGTGCGTGTAATTACCTAATTTCTCGTGTGCAGGGAGGCAGGTCTACGCTCGTGGAGCCCATGTTTTGAACGCTCCGAACCCGCGCATGAAGTCAGTATTCACACTTCCATAATCCAGGTGTTTCCCTCTGTCACCCACACTTATGGCACAAAAGTATGTCTTCACTTCTTGGATCACAAGTGTCCTACATAATTCCACGTTACCACCTCTGGTTACTTTACCGTTGCATCTTTCCAAGAACTATTCACTGTTAATTGCATCATCCTGGTTTGTGATCAGGTTGTGATCAGGTCACCCCTTGCTCTTCTCTCTTGCTTAGTGGATAAACTTAAGGCCCTTGACCGTTTTCTATATGTCACTTCCCTTAGTTTTCTTACCCTCGTTGTTGACCTCCTCTGAACCTTCTCTAACAGTTCTTTGTGTTTCTTTAAGAACTGGACAGAAGGTTCTCCTCACAGTAACCAGTACAGTTATACCGTCTGCCTCATGTACCGTCCAGAGGTCAGATCCCTCAGGCACATCTCTATGAGATTTTGAGATGAATTCGTGATTCGAAGAGGTTACGTGTCCTATGAATCTTTAACTCCAGTCTATGGTCTTGTGAAACATCTCTATAGATGTCCATAACATTTTCTTACTTTCTTTATTCATTTTTCGGTGGTTTGGATGATCCAAGTTTCCAAACATGATTTTCATCATTGTGAACTGTGGTTATGGTCTGAAATGCTTCGAAATGTTCGAACGACACAAGTTTCATGGCTGTAAACAGTGAGATTGATTTCGATACTCCGAGATTCTCATATGATCCTGCGTTCATTATACGAAAGATGGAATGGGTTTGATGCTCCGAAATGGTCAAATGAAGCACTATCGTGCTTGCAGACGATGAAATCAGAATCAGAATCAGAATCTATCATTGTGAATGAGACAGAGGAAGAGAAATTCGACTGAATCATCGTTTGATAAGAAACACGAACCGTTATTCTTGAAGTTATTGTCTGAGCTCATTCGTCAAGTTTTGTCATGGCAGCTCGCGAGACGAAGGATTTACTTTCTATAAAGCTGGTTGTTTTCATCGGTTCCATAACGATCCATCACGATCAGAAAATATAAGAACACTGATAAGTGCCCGTAAGGAGATACCCGGGTCTCCCGGTTCAAATTACGAAGCCTTAAGACAGAGATCTGAGACTCGTGAGCTCTGAAATGAAACTCATAATTCGCAGTCCGGAAAATTAGCTAATGATTCAGTGCCCAGAACTGGTTCCTGAAGAAGAATCTGTCTCTCCAGAGGAAGCAAAAAGGGAAATTTTCTTGAATCATTCCTCCCAACAAACCAGAAACCATCCACTTCTCTAACTTCTCCCACAAGTCTCTCAGTAAATCCTGAGAAAGAAAGAAAAAAAAATCATCTTTACGACCAATGTTTCTTTGCCAAGGAACTCCTTCAAGCGGAGCGGGGCGGCCAGGAGCTGGAGGAGGCTGGGTTGCATACGTCATGTGATGTCCCCCGGGGTCCTCCGTCGTCAGGATGGTCTTACTGGTCGTTCCTGGGCTACCTCCGAGGTCCTCCATCGTCAGGATGGTCCCACAGGTCGTTCCCGGGCTACCCACACGTCCTCCTTCGTCAGGATGGTCCTATTGATCGCCTCTGAGGTCCTTCATTGTCAAGTAGGTATTATTGGTCGATCCTGCGCTTCCCAAGATCCTCCGTTGTCAGGGTGGTCGTATTGGTCGTCCCTGGGCGCCAGGATCCTGGATACCCTCAGAAAACCTCCATCACCTGCTGCCTGAATCGCCAGCCAAGCAATCTCTCACTCTCAGGCGACTGTGTTTGGGAGGCAAAGTGTGTGACGTCATTGTTGTCTATATTTTCATCACGATACTCAGGGAATAAACATATCAGAGACTGATATTGTTTCCGTAAACTGTGATATATATATATATATATATATATATATATATATATATATATATATATATATATATATATATATATATATATATATATATATATATATTTATATATAGAAAGCGGCAGGAGGTCAAGAGAAAAGTGCGAGGTGAAAAAGAGGGCAAATAAGAGTTGGGGTGAGAGAGTATCATTAAACTTTAGGGAGAATAAAAAGATGTTTTGGAAGTAAATAAAGTGCGTAATTACAATAATTACAGTGATATTGATAAGTTTATTGAAGTCACTACAAACAAAAGCTGAAAATTGCACAGCAGATATGTATGCAACAGTTGCACAGCAGTGGTTACAGGTGGTGTTGAACAGACAGACTTTCCACAGATTCAGATGTGGAGGTTGGATAAAGTCGTCCACTTACTGATGATGTTCACAGTGGTTGGGTGGTGTATGTTATCATCTGTACGAGCCCTGGCAGGGTCGATGTATAGTGTTGGACTGCAGCTCGGTGAGGAAGGATCTCTGCTGGCAAAAGTGGCGAGATCGGGGTTTTCGAGGTAGTTGGAATGGCTTATTCCCGAACTGACAGATGAGGTCGAGGTGATGGTTGGGAAGCTCTGGGAGGACCGCTGTGTTTAGCACTTCATGCTAGGTAGTGTGAGAGGGACCGAGGATGTCTTGTTTACTCTCCGTTGCACTTTTCTATCAGTCTTTCATGTGGATAAGGAAGAAGGCCAAGCAGGGGAAGCATCAGTGAGTTCAAGAAGAATGAAAGACATATGAGTGTTCTTGAATTCAGGTGTAGAGAGTCCGAGTGTCTTGACCTACAATGAATGTAGAGTTTATAGCTGAAGGAGCTGGTGATGGTGCTGACGTGTTCCTTCCGGCTTAGTTCATAGGTCAGAGTGACACCGAGAAACTTGGTGGAGTGAACAACCTGGAGGAGGCTGGGATCTCGTGAGACGAGAGGGGGTGGGACGGGGTTGGGATCTCGTGAGACGGGAGGGGGTGGGACGGGGTTGGATGTGACAGTGACGTGCCTGACTACTTCCCTGTGCCTGGTTGATGATGACGTAGTTGACGGAGGTCCAGGTCTGGAGGAAGATCTGGTGAACACAGGTGTTTTTCTCTCCCTCTCTCTGTCCTCCTGTGTATGAATCGTAATTTTCCTAAGTCTCTCGAGATGTCTTGACAGTCAGGTGTGTGGACGGGGCCAACTGAAGGCACCAGTGGGTCACATCGTATGAACAATCTCCACAAACTGTTCATCAGCGGGGCGCTGACCACACGCAGGAATTTTCATGTTCTGTTCTTTTTCACTAATATTTTGAGATGCCTCATAGAATCTTAGATATAAATCCTGATGCTAGCGAGTATTTGGCATTGATACCTATACATATTCAAAACATATAAATAAACCTATGCGTATTCTGATATATAAATATATATATATATATATAACATACAAACCTACAACAGCCAGTATCGAACCCGGGACCCCTGTGCAAGAGGCAGGCATGCTAACCGCTAGGCTATGGGACTGTATAATAGGAAACAACTATTATACAGTTCCATAGCCTAGCGGTTAGCATGCCTGTGTCTTGCACAGGGGTCCCGGGTTCGATCCTGGCTGTTGGAGGTTTGTATGTTCTATGAAGGTGAGCGTTCATATGCACTTTATTCGTATTCATATACCTCCACGTTGTACAGTTAGGTTCGGTAAAACGCTATCAGTTGGCTATGTGCGTCTGTTCGGAAATAACCGGTATAGACCCCGTTGCTCACCATTGTGAGACGAAGGGTATTCGAGTACTTAGTATTTCGAATAGTTGTTTCCTATTATACAGTCCCATAGCCTAGCGGTTACATGCCTGCCTCTTCCACAGGGGTCCCGGGTTCGATCCTGGCTGTTGGAGGTTTGTATGTTCCATGAAGGTGCGCGTTCATATGCACTTTATTCGTATATATATATATATATATATATACATAATCCTTTTATCTATACAACATATTTGTCATTTCCTGACACTCCCATATACTGGAATGAGTTTTTTCGCTTTTCATTTTCAGATTAATAATTGTTGTATTAAAGTTATATCAGGAAAAAGTGTATTTCTCTGCATGTGTCTGTTTTTATCTCATAAATCTTTCAGCTGGTGTGAAATTCATGACTTTTTACTCGTCGATCACATTCGCACACTCTGTACACACTCCCCTCAGTGTACATATGGACGGGGTTCTACATGACTTACGTATGATATGATACCAATCTTTGGCACAGGAACCAGAGAGACAGTTGTTAGCAGTCGTCTGAGCGAGAGAGAGAGAGAGAGAGAGAGAGAGAGAGAGAGAGAGAGAGAGAGAGAGAGAGAGAGAGAGAGAGATCCTAGTAAGTGTACCCTCGACGAGGTTCTTCAATTAGGCAGGTATAGCGCGTAGTGTCCACTGTAGGAAAACTGCGAGTTGAAGATATTGTGAGACGAACGTTGTCTGGTGCCAGTTGTAAGATGGCTAGAGAATGTCTGTTTGTGGACTGAAATTGCCAGCAGTCCACGTGACAGGGCGTCATCATATGGCTGTAAGATTATGTACAGAGGAGAGGACTCTCACACTGTGGTCTGCAGGAGGTGATGTGACCTCATATAGGAGGGAACTGAAGATGGCTGGAGAAGGAACTGCTCCTTGGGAGACTTTACTGTAGCGCTCAAGGACTTTGATCAAACTTTTCTGAATTATTCTTAGAATTATTGTAATCAATATTATAATTTTACATATATATATATATATATATATATATATATATATATATATATATATATATATATATATATATATATATATATATATATATATATATATATATATATATATATATATATATATATATATATATATATATATATATATTTTTTTTTTTTCTTTTTTTTTTTTTTTTTTTGCTTTGTCGTTGTCTCCCGCGTTTGCGAGGTAGCGCAAGGAAACAGACGAAAGAAATGGCCCAACCCACCCCCATACACATGTATATACATACGTCCACACACGCACATATACATACCTACACAGCTTTCCATGGTTTACCCCAGACGCTTCACATGCCTTGATTCAATCCACTGACAGCACGTCAACCCCGGTATACCACATCGCTCCAATTCACTCTATTCCTTGCCCTCCTTTCCCTCTCCTGCATGTTCAGGCCCCGATCACACAAAATCTTTTTCACTCCATCTTTCCACCTTCAATTTGGTCTCCCTCTTCTCCTCGTTCCCTCCACCTCCGACACATATATCCTTTTGGTCAATCTTTCCTCACTCATTCTCTCCATGTGCCCAAACCATTTCAAAACACCCTCTTCTGCTCTCTCAACCACGCTCTTTTTATTTCCACACATCTCTCTTACCCTTACGTTACTTACTCGATCAAACCACCTCACACCACACATTGTCCTCAAACATCTCATTTCCAGCACATCCATCCTCCTGCGCACAACTCTATCCATAGCCCACGCCTCGCAACCATACAACATTGTTGGAACCACTATTCCTTCAAACATACCCATTTTTGCTTTCCGAGATAATGTTCTCGACTTCCACACATTCTTCAAGGCTCCCAGAATTTTCGCCCCCTCCCCCACCCTATGATCCACTTCCGCTTCCATGGTTCTATCCGCTGCCAGATCCACTCCCAGATATGTAAAACACTTCACTTCCTCCAGTTTTTCTCCATTCAAACTCACCTCCCAATTGACTTGACCCTCAACCCTACTGTACCTAACAACCTTGCTCTTATTCACATTTACTCTTAACTTTCTTCTTTCACACACTTTATCAAACTCAGTCACCAGCTTCTGCAGTTTCTCACATGAATCAGCCACCAGCGCTGTATCATCAGCGAACAACAACTGACTCACTTCCCAAGCTCTCTCATCCCCAACAGACTTCATACTTGCCCCTCTTTCCAAAACTCTTGCATTCACCTCCCTAACAACCCCATCCATAAACAAATTAAACAACCATGGAGACATCACACACCCCTGCCGCAAACCTACATTCACTGAGAACCAATCACTTTCCTCTCTTCCTACACGTACACATGCCTTACATCCTCGATATACGCACTCTCTTAGTAAATATGACCCATGTTATTTCAAAGTGTTTTTATTTAAATTGTATTGACTGCTGAATAGTTTTCAAGCCACAAACTGTTATACAAGCTAATCCTTCACATTGAAAAAAAAGAATATGTTTTGTTCTTTTTAGAGATTACGTCTTTTTTATCATCATTCTTATACATATCATACGTGTATATGATGAAAGACTATGTAACAGAGAGCAAACTGTTCGAGCTGGAGAAAGAATTGCCTTCTTATCACAGTTTGCCGGTGGGAGGCACCGTCTCTCACAGGGAAAGTAAAAAGTCTTCCTCAAAAAACTCATCTGATAAATATTTGAGATGTATTCAGTTTCGTTTTGATGGACGTGGAGACATTTCTTATATTTTCTTAATGAAATTTGTTCTTTTGTTACGTTCTGCCATGTTGTGTTGTGGCTGATGGTCTGTATGTCTGTGCAACCTTTCCCAGACTTCATGAGCATGACTGTGCGACCCTTAAGCACGACAGTACGACCTTTAATCATATCGGTACGATCCTTAAGCACAACGGTACGACCCTTAAGTACGAAGTACCGACGGCACGACCCTTAAGCACGACGCTACGGACCTTGAGCACGAGCAGGGTACGACCCTCAGGCGCAGAGATCTGTTAATCACAAGTATGTAACACCTTAAACACGACAGTACGACCCTTGCTTGTAATGACCTGACCTTTCGATGAGATCTTAAATGGTCATGTGACAGGTCAGGCTATTATACCCAGTTGTAGTGATTTGACCCTTAATATGACCCTCGACAACGACAATGAGGCCGTCGGGCATTAGGGCATGATCTTTGACTTAGATCATAAGGTCAGGTCAAAGGTCATACCACCATGACAAGGGTCGTACCGTCGTGCTTAAGGGGTTACCGTTTCCATAGCGGGACTGAACGCTATTATTAGCAATCATTATCATTGGTTCTCTGCTACTTGCAACTTAATGTCAAAGTTATTTTCCGTTTCTTTATCTTCTGATCTTACCATCCGGCTGGACTGGTACTGCCTCATTACCGTTATTACCGTTGCCTTCCAACGTCCCGTTGACCGCTCAGGTCCGCTTACTGACGCAGCACCAGGGAAAAAACTGCGGAAGAATTTATAGTTATGGCCTCATCATCATCGCTAAGGTTTATGTCTCGCTAATTGCCTTGTTTTCCAGCAGACTTCCCTCAGTGGCTGGCGGGAGTAGCGAGGGAGGGAGGGAGGGGCAGAGGGTGGTCAGGCTACCATGCAGCAGCCAGGTCAGGCTACCATGCAGCAGCCAGGTCAGGCTACCGTGCAGCAGTCAGGTCAGGCTACCATGCAGCAGCCAGGTCAGGCTCAAAATCCATATCTTCCACCCCACCGCTCGAGGTCGACCTCGTCTCCCCTCAGTCTTATCCCAAGAGCTAGTCTTCACCTGAGTCTTGGGTCTGATCACGTATGTTCAATCCTTTACGTTGAGTGGCTTACTGATCCCCTGTCTGATGATCGTTGCCACGTACCGCTACGACTACGTCCGGACGACTTTGTAAGATGAAGGTTTTCCACCTCCTACAAAACTCTTAGATTCCTTATCCACCTCGATCATTAACCCTCTATCTTATTTAGCCATTCCCTGCATCCCAGTCAAGACCTGGCCTTGATGAGGACTTACGTCATGTAACCAGAACTTTGGATATAAAAGAAAGAAAGAATGAAAGAAACAAAGAAAGAAAGAAAGAAAGAAAGAAAGAAGGAAAGAGAGAAAGGAAAATGAATATAGAATCATCCACAAAGTCTGTTTTTACCCCAGATTTTGTCTCTTTCTTTGTGCTAACGTTTGTATATTCAGATCTCTTTTACGATCCTTTCTGGACCTACTGCTTGGGTCCTTCGTGAAGTCGTCTGGGGGAGGAACTCAGCATTCTTACCTAAACTCCTCAACCTTTCAATCAGGTCTGAGTTGCCAGGAGGAAAGGCAATGGCCCGGTAAAAGGTCGACCACTTCAGCTGTGAGGCGTCATAAGGCTGAGACCTTGTGTGAGGGAGGAAGTGTTCTCCACGTCTCATCACAGGGTTTCTCATCCACTCTCATCTAAACTCTGAGAATCAAATTATTGTCCAATAGAAATAGTTCAGAAATAATAGTTTATCGTGTTAATTTTTCTAATAGCTATAGTGATGATGATTACCTTTAGTCCAGAGATGACCTAAGATGTTTAGGAAAGAGTTCAATCGACATCATTGTAGCGTTAGGGTCGAGCATGAAAAGATAGGTTAACCCCAAAATAGATTCTCTTGGGTTGTTGTTTGTATTGTACGTGTGTGTGTGTGTGTGTGTGTGTGTGTGTGTGTGTGTGTGTGTGTGTGTGTGTGTGTGTGTGTGGGTGTGTGTGGGTGTGCTCTGGTAGGAGGGACAACCACTATATATATATAATGCTGTGGGATCTGCTCTGGGTTTTCTATCTACGTACGGAATATATGTTTGGAGAATCCCAAGAAAAAACGCAGTTGATTATCTTGATGTTCACCATAGATCCGGCTTAACCTGAGTGGAGGCAGAATGTAGGATACAATCCTGTGGCTCTTGATCTGACTCTGTTGATCTGAGGCAAGTGAGGACATCCTGAGAATGTTGTGAATCCTGCAGCGTAGCACCCCACCTCTCTCTCTCTCTCTCTCTCTCTCTCTCTCTCTCTCTCTCTCTCTCTCTCTCTCTCTCTCTCTCTCTCTCTCTCTCTCTCTCTCTCTCTCTCTCTCTCCCAGCCCTGTGTGTGTGTGTGTGTGTGTGTGTGTGTGTGTGTGTGTGTGTGTGTGTGGAGGAGGTAAGTCTCGTGACAGTGAGCGATCACCCAGGGAGACGCCTGAAATGCTATGCCTTTCTTCTTGCCCTGATTAAGTGGTCTGGCTGGACTGCAACCTTCATTTTTCTTATTGACGACACCTAACCTGCAGCTCGTGGAAATATGATGCATTTTGCTCTAGTGCATTTATGCACACACACACACACACACATACACACACACACACACACACACACACAAACACACACACACACACACACACACACACACACACACACACACACGAGTAAATTTTCAGTTCAAGAGCAGCTAATGAGGTTAAGGGATTCAGTAGGAAGAGCTGTGAGTGATGACGAGAAGACAAGTGACGAACTTGGAAATATTGAACTCGCTACAACACACAACAGCTGACTGCTACAAGATTTTGACCCATTAGATTTATGGTCTTGATGTTGGCCCACTTGTGTGGCAAAGATGTACAGTTACACTTGACTGGCTGACTGCAATATTGTCCACTGTGTCACAGTTTGAGTCCTGTATGTTGACGTCGTCCAACATCAGGACACATAACGAAGCATTATACGATAAGACAAAAGTTATAATGAGTTCACGTTTTTCTTGATAGGCCTAACATGGAGGGAGCAATAAGCAAGGTAGATCATTAAATAGTTAACTTTTAAACCCATCGTCCCATTAGGGTCTTATTGTCTGGATTTCATTTTATATAACAGTTGTATTTACATACGTTTATAGAAAACGTTATCGAAACTTCAGGCAATAATGAACGTTCTTTTCCAAGGTTATGTTACATCAAGACTTACTTTTCCTGAAGTAAAGTACCATCAAATATTAATGCCTCAAGGATCTTATTAAGTTCCAGTCTTATACCCTGGGTCGAGGTAATATCAGAGCCTCGCTTCTCTCCTGCTTGTGAGTGAGCGATCATAACTCACCTCAACCTGTAATTAATAAGCTCTCAGCAGCACCCGTTCCGGGTCTCATAATAGAGAGGGACAGGGTCACAGCGCTCATCCTTCCCCCTCCCCCTCCACTACTGTGGGTTGCGATGATGGGGGTTCCTTAATCCCCTGGTTACGTGGGGAGAATGCAGTCGCTGCTGGGGAGGAGTTTAGGTGGGGGAGAAAGGAGTGGTGGTCCATCTGGAAGGTAGTGTGTGTGTGTGTGTGTGTGTGTGTGTGTGTGTGTGTGTGTGTGTGTGTGTGTGTGTGTGTGTGTGTGTGTTCATTACAAAATTAGCTTCTGCAAATATTTGCCAGTAATTTCCTAGTGCATTTGACTGCATAATTATATCTAAAAAGATACGCATGTATCAAGACGGAAAAAAAGGAAGCAGGGTATAATTAGGGTGAAAAAAAGAAAAAGAATATTGATTTTTTTCTTAACGTGAGTAATTACTTTGAGTCAGATGAAGACACTCAAGTCTAACATCAAAATACACTTAGACAATCACCCTCTCACCTCTTCATCCTCACTGTGCTCCCTCTCCGTTCCCTCTTCCTCCATCTCCATTTTCTCCATCATGCTCAGACCCATTCAAACTCTCCACACCAGTAAGAGAAGAGAGAAAAGTGGGACGAAAGTTATTCATTCTGTTTACAAGTTCACCAAGACCTGCCGCAGATATATGGTCTTTCCTTCTCTACCTCTCGTGCGTTCACTGTGGCTGAGGCTCAAGCTAACCCTGCGGCACACATCACCAGGAGAGGCCCTCACAGACGCTGGCTGGTGTAGTCTTGGTGCAGCCTTCGTACAGCCTTGGTGTAGCCTTGGTGCAGCCTTCATGCAGCCTTGGTGTAACCTTGGTGCAACCTTCATGCAGCCTTGGTGTAACCTTGGTGCAACCTTCATGCAGCCTTGGTGTAGCTTTGATGCATCCTTCGTGCCGCCTTGGTGTAGTAGCCTTGGTGTAGCCTTCGTACAGCCTTGGTGTAGCCTTGGTGCAGCTCACCCCAAGGGTGGGGCTCTGTTCTAACCCACCCCTATCCTCCACATTACTGCCACTCCTGCTATCTCCAGTGTCTGCGACTCTCCTTGACTCTCACTTTCTCAGACGATTATAAACACATTCCCTTCCCTCACATCACCAGTCCGCACTGCCTGGTCTACCAGTGACCTTCTTCTCTCTTATGTAACTCACCTCTGGTCCTCCTCTCTCAGGGGTTATGGTGAATATTAGGCCATAATTCGGGACCCCGGAGCACACACACACACACACACACACACACACACACACACACACACACACACACACACCTCAACGGTGACTGTACAGGTTTGAGCATAACCAAGATATGACCCAGGGAAGTTTATCCTCTCCTGCTAATTGGTCAATCAATCATTACCAAATGATTATCTTCCTGATTAATAAAGTACTGTTACGTTAGATTATACACTGTCTGATCACCTATCCCCAGGCTATGTATGGTTATGGCCTTCGTAGAGATGAGTGGGAACACGTGAGTACTGGAGGCAAGTATGATAGCTTAACGTAAGGCTATGGGGTCTGATCGTCCTGGGGTCTGATCGTCCTGGGGTCTGATCGTCCTGGGGGTCTGTCGTCGTGGGGTCTGATCGTCCTGGGGTCTGATCGTCCTG
>NC_092264.1:18642084-18719584 GCF_036320965.1 Panulirus ornatus
ACCTACACCAACAACATAGCATGACCTTCACAGAGATGAGCCAAAGGCAGAGCAGTTGTTTACCTTCACTGTAAGGTAAGCTAAGACCACGCTAGAAGGTAAGCCAAGATCAAACTATAAGGCAAGCTTAAACCACACCATAAGTTAAGCTCAGATCACGCTATAAGTTAAGCTAAGACCACACCATAAGGTAAGCTAAGACCACACCATAAGGTAAGCTAAGACCAAACCATAAGGTAAGCTAAGACCACACCATAAGGTAAGCTAAGATCACATTGTAAGGTAAGCCAAGATGACAGTGTGAGGTAAGGGAGGACCACATAGGCAGTGCTTGTCCTCACTAAGGTAGGTGAGCAACATAATGGACTACATGATTACCATGCATTACCTGTCCACTGTATACAGGGAACAGAGGCGTTGGTACTCATGATCAACGAATGGTCATGCCATGTCAGGGGGGGTGACCTTGGTCGTGCGAGTATCTCTGGTCACGAACACGACCGCCACGACCTGCTATAGCGTGGCTGCCGAACGCACGATACTCCCTGGCAACCACGCATGACAGAAAAAGTAAATACGGTGGTATGATTACCCGTCATTTTAACCAATCACGCTCCACCCGTCACGCTCTACCCGTCACGCTCTACCCGTCACGCTCTGACCGTCACTCCACTAAAACATTCCCTAGTGATATCCAAGGAAACAGAAGTTCACCTTCTTCCACATTGTAATGAAGCAGTCGTGCCTCACGATGAGCGCGCCCCACTGGTGTCTGAATCAAGCATTAGATTACCATACCTTCACACTGTCTTAGCGACACAAAGCTGCCGTCATCTGTTAATAATCTATGGTGGAGTTTACTCAATGGATGAACTCACGAACAAGTTGAATCTTACATTAAAAGATTCGCTGCTTTTTACTGGCTAGGTACACCTCGAACCATGACAGAACAATCTCTGAACACACACTTACCATCCTTGAGAACAGCAGGACCAGCCTTGAACATGTCGGACGATCATTAAGCACGATGGTACGACCTTAGGGTACGATCATTGACCTGACCCTTAAGGACTAGATCGAAAGTCACGCCATCATAACCAGGGGTCGTACCATCATGATCAAGGGTCGTATTGTCGTACTCTGGGGATGAAAAACTACTTCTCGTATAGATCATGTCTGTTGTTCCTGTGGTTTACACATGCACGCACAGACGAACGTCAAAATAACAAAATAAAAAGTATTTAGCTTTTGAAATGTATAGTACACCCCACGATCAGCTACGAACACTCAGCTACACACACTCAGCTTCACATACTCAGCTACACACGCTCAGCTACACACACTCATTCTATACGTTATATAGTATGCTGTCAGATACACTCATGCTCTACATCTTAACTCTACAATACACCTTATCACACACGACCCTTTCACCATTCATCCTACTCCTTCAACACAACACTACACCCTCATGCTGTGTACTGCGGCCTAATACACACCACTAAACTTACCATCATTCTTCTTCGTCTGATTCGATGTTGTCTAGACGCCAAAACGTTCAGCTTGTCCCTGGAAACATACATTAGTACATCCTGTCCCAAGGATAAGACAGGCAGTTCTGTCCCTCCCGCCTGTCGCTCTCTTGTTCTGATTTCGACCATTTTCTAAATTCGTTTGTAACGTTACAGTCGCCCCTTGGATCATCACTGTGACTATCTCAAGGCAAGATACACCAGTGACATCCTTTCCTGTCTTACCAACTCCTGGTTATCCTCTCCTGGAGACTGAGTACTCCCAAGGCTGCGGCCCTTGGCTAGTCCCAAGGCTGCGGCCCTTGACTTACTGAGAGTTTGTGACGGCCTTTTGTCATCTGGGTTTGATATCCAAGCTTTGGTCTTTTCCAGCTCTCTTTCCTCCCTTTGTTCTTGCACATATAACTTCTGTTGTGTTTGTGAATATTGGATGTACCAGGGCACAGCAGGACCTGGAAAGACCTGGACATCGACAGAACCAGGGGAAGACCTAGGCATCACCTGGACTTAGGTGTAGGCCTGGACACCAGCATAACCTGGGGAAGACCAGACCTAGACGCCGACAGGACCTGGAAATATCCCAACAGAGTCTGAATTATAAGACGAGAAATTTCGGCTTTTATAACTGAACTGACGTGGCAGTAAAGCTCGTTAAAGCGGGCCAGTGGTGCTTCTCTTTACGTTGTTATGATTTGCTATACGTTGTTGGCCTTCGTTTTACATACTTGTGTTTCGCTTTACGTAGTTATGCTTTTGATAAGGAGCGCCAACGTGTTAGCTCAGGTCGTAGAGTGAGGCTAGGGATGTAGTTATAATAACTAAGCCAGGTTGTGGCTGCCGGTGTGGTGGTTATATAGCAGTGTTGGGTGGAAATTCTAGGTCTTTATATCCGGACTGTGGCGGCGGTCGTGTTCTCTATGGCAGAGTAGTTGTGGTTTCTACAACGGAATCAAGAGGCGTCTGGGTCTCTGTCATGGGACTCTCATGCAAATGTGTTCTCTGTAACGAAGTAGAGCCGTGAGGGTCAGTATATCGACGCGTTCCTTAAAACCAGACAGAGGCGACAGTTGTGTACGACATGAAGAGGCTGCGGCCTCTCAGAGAGAGAGAGAGAGAGAGAGAGAGAGAGAGAGAGAGAGAGAGAGAGAGAGAGTTGAGGTTAGACTAAGGGAGAGGTTAGCGGTTGAGAAGTTGAGAAAGAATGCAGGAAATTGAAAAGGTCAGATGAGGATGGGGAGCGTTCAGAAGGCTGGGGGACGGTGAGGTGGATGAGGAAGTGTTTGAGAGGGCTTGACGTGGGCTGCTGAAAGGGTTGACGGGGCAGTGAGAGGGGCTGAGGGGACTTAAAAATGGTAGGAAGAAGCAGTACTGAGAAGGACTGAGACAAGTTGTGTGAAAACAGAAAAACACACATATCTGAATGGCTGGAATTATTGAAAGGGGTTAAAGGGAGCTGAGAGGGAAGTTGAAACGGGTGAGGGTCAGTTAGCAAAAGATATGAGAAGACGAAATATAGGGATGACATGAGAGGACGGGACAAGAATCATATATATATATATATATATATATATATATATATATATATATATATATATATATATATATATATATATATATATATATATATATATATATGATGATCACACTTATCCGTGATGATAGTATATAGGTGAAATCGCACTTCTGTAGTTCATACAATTATATCTAACATGTAGATTTTCTATACATGTGGCACGACTTGTTTCGTGGAGACAATCCACCTCATCATCAGGTGCCAGTACTTAACAAAGTTATTCAAATCCCAACATCACACTTGATTCCCGCCGTCCAACACCAATCTGTATAGACCAAGCACTGTCTGCTTGTCTGGTCGTAACCGTTGTAAGGGAGAGTGGTTAAGGGGGGTCACGTGACGGGGGTTGACCTGGGTAGCTGGGTGTGTCTTGAACAATTTTTTTTATGTTTTCATGTTCAGTCACTTCTCTCATAATGATTTGGTTAAAGCTAGGATGGGCTTTAAAATTGCCTGGGGACAAATTAAAGTTCTTAGTATTAGCAATTAAGACAGATTCAGTGACGTTGCGTGTGGCATAATCAACAGATGGGTACAAAATAACGGGATTTTCAAGATCTATGGCCAGGGTGATCATTTTCATGACAATGTTTAGCGATCGCATTTTTGTGGTCATCCCTGCGTACTGCATGACGGTGCCAATAACACATCTCCGTTACAGTTTTACCTGTCTGGCCTATATAGATATATTCACATGCCTTGCATCTGACCGCGTAAACACTCCCAATTGTTGCAGGATTTGGCTTGCTATTCATCAAGGTCTTACTGATGATGTTATTATACTGGAAAGCAACACTGCAACATTACAATTACTGTTTTTGAGAACATGTCTTAAATTACCTAAGCTGAAAGAATAGGGCAACACTAAACATTCAGACTTATCCTTATTTGTCACATCTTTGTTACAAGAAACATAAAATGTCTTCCTAGCTTTCCAGTAAGCTTTGTTCACAAAGCAATTGGGATAATGTTACTGCCTAAAGATACGTCTTATATGACCATTCATGTACCAGGATTATGGGATCACACATCCGTCGTGCTCTTATAAACATAGACATAACTACAGACACTTTTACAGAAGAATCGTCTTATTCCATGTATATGGGATGAGCTCCATTTTGTGTGACAATCCTGGATGAGTTACAGTATTCTGTGGTATTTTAACAATTCAGTGGGAGCTCTAGTGATGTTAACAGGACCAGACATCCGGTAATCCGTGCATATCTTGGCGTTGCAAGGGGGTCCCAGAGGCCACCCGCTGCAACATAGCAATTGTCTAAACACTTCGTGGGACGTAAGCCTTTAATAATCTGGGAGCCAAATATTCAATTTCTGCCCGTGAGCTGAATTCTAAAAGACTGAACCACGGGAATTTTCGTCAAAGATGATGATCGTAAAATCCTAAAGGAATGGCCAGGACTGGGACGCCTCATCGGAACGCCCCGTCAGCTCAGCCACGACAGACCCGCTCCCCACGGCAGACGTGGAATGAAATCCAGGGTTCCATGACCACATGTATCATGTTACTGCCATCTCCTACGATGTTGTTCCTGAATATGAAGTGACGCTACGGAAGAGCTGGGAGATGTAGCTCTCGTAGGGGAACACCATGGGAGAACTGGGAGATGTAGCTGTCGTAGAGGGACACCAAGGGAGAACTGGGAGATGTAGAGGGAGGCCATGGAGGAAGCAGTAGGTGGGGTCAGCTGGCCTGTACAGGGGTTCGTAAACACGTGTTCCACTACGCCCCAGATTTTGGTTTTCCTTTCCTTCTTTCACCAAATATCTCCAGAAGGGTTAGACGATTTATAGCGAACGTATGTGGAAAAAAAATCGTGAAGTGGGCAAGGATTTGTTGAGCTTTGTATAAGGTCAGATGTGCTGCACAATCGCTCATGGGATTTTCCCTGGGATTTTGCCGAATGTGAGTTTGTGTGCGTCAGTTTACTGGGGATTTCCCTCAGAGATTTTCTATAGAGAAGATTCTCTCCAATATATATAAATACATTTTTTTTTCTATTAGACTTTAAGAAAGTTTCACAACAGACATGACGTAGCTTTTTACTTTTATTGTTCTTAAAACTGAAATATATTCGTGATCTCACCTGTGAGTTTTTGAAGAATTTAACATAAGATATAAAGATGTTCGTCAGTGAACGGTCAAAACTTCGCATGTAAATACACAGTACGAGAGAATTTGAAGGTAAAGCATGCTACATAAAGCTGAGGGATTCGCAGTACTACAGTACTGCAAAGCTTAATGTTGATGTTTAAGCTGTCCTGGATTGATGTAAGTTGAGGAATACACATCACTATTAAGTTTTAGGCGATGTATATACCGATGGATGTACATTGTCGAAAAGTTATAAATCAAGAGGTACAAAGTAAAAGAGAAAAAGCTTTGAACTGACGGATGGACAGTGTTGGAAAGCTTAAACCAGCAGGATACAACCAAAAAAAATGAATAATTTAACCTGAAGGACGCACTACGTTGGAAAGCTTTAAGCTGAAGGATGCAGAGCACAGGAAAGCTCTGATGTACTGAACCATTGTCATACTTCAAGATTATGCAGAATGACTGTTCATTCTCCAGCTGTTACTGTGGTCAACTGTTCAAGTGTGATACCTGCTGTTATCAAACAGTTTATGGTTGTGTGGTGAGAGAAGGAAGATATAGAAACAGTTTCGAAAGAATTTTGTGACGAATTAGATTGAGTGAATGTTGTTATAAAGTTCTCTTAGAGCGAAAGAACAGTGTGAACAGTTGTCATGTTAATATGTTCTAAGAGTCTGGACTAGCAGTTAGCGCTTGTAGGTGCTCATTGTAGCACAGTTAGTGTTTCAGTGTGCTTAAGGCAGCAGTTGGCTCCTCTATGTGCTCAATGCAGCGGATGGGGCATCTATGTACGTAAAGCAAGAGTCATGGCTGTGTGCGCTGCGTCAAAAGTAATTTCCATATAACTTTTTCAAATTCGATTTGGGCCTCAGTTGATCGAGCCGTCTCAGCTAACAAAAAGAACAAAAGTGAGCTGAGAAACAGGAGAGGGGGAGAGAGAGAGAAAGGAATATAAAGGCCTGGTTGAGAGTTGTTTATAATAACAAAAAAGAATAAAGGGAGAGAGATTGAGCCAGGGAGGAGGAATCAAGCAGTGATTCATGCTAACATAGCGAGAATACCTTCACTGTCAGCCAGACAGATCCTCATAGCAGGTTCGCTCGTAAACACCTTAATTAGTATGCAAAAAAGGTTTGGTACTAATGGTCAATAGTCGTTCGTTCATGCCGGGTATTGTTGTCACTGCTCGTCCAGGATTGTTACAAGCATGACTAGTGGTCCACACTTCACACTGACGTCATCAGTGGTCCACACTTCACACTGACGTCACCAGTGGTCCACACTTCACACTAACGTCACCAAAGGTCCACATTTAGCACTGATGTCACCAGTGGTCCACACTTCACACCGACGTCACCAGTGGTCCACACTTCACACTAACGTCACCAAGGGTCCACATTTAATACTGACGTCACCAGTGGTCCACACTTCACACTGACGTCACCAGTGGTCCACACTTCACACTGACGTCACCAGTGGTCCACACTTCACACTGACGTCACTGTTGTGTTGCTGATGGTGGGACGGTGTTCCTCTCACCCTTAAGCTCCCTCTCTTCCACTCCCTTCCCATTTCCAACCCACTTTTCTTCCTATGCTTCTGCCCTTGATTTTTCCTCCCCTTTTCCCCTTCCGCCTCCCTTTCCTTCCCCTGCCGTCTCTCCTTCCTCTCCCAGGACCAACCCATCATTCCTCCACCTCCCCTTCGGATCGACGCCCCTGGCGCATGACTCATTCATGTACACTCCCTGGCGTACGTGCGTCACTGGGGCTGTGTGTGTGTGTGTGTGTGTGTGTGTGTGTGTGTGTGTGTGTGTGTGTGTGTGTGTGTGTGTGTGTGTGTGTAAACCATCTCAGAACAAGACTATGCATTTCAAGTTTGGTCACTGTATTTGATGTAGCACAAAAGAATAATAACAATCTACAGAGGAGAGCAAAAAAGATGATACCAGAATTAAGAGAGTTCAGTTACCGTGTGAGATTACACCGCCACAGATTTATTCATCTTGGAAGAGAAAAGAGTAAAGAGTAACTTGAGCAACACTTTAGTTTTTGAATCATATTGACTATACCAACAGTGAACAGATCTTCGTAAGATGCAAAGATAGAATAACCAGAGACAAGAAACATGTTACAATGTATGTAAGACATATTGTTGTGGTGTAATAGTGAGTGAACAGAATGAAGAGAGTGTTTGTGAGTAGCATACAGAAGCTGATGAACTTGAATGATAACATAAGATGTTCAATAGATGAAACCCCTAATACTATAGAACTCCCTCCCCGTTCTGTACAAATAAGTGATTACAGAGGCTAAGGACATTTGCCACAACGTCGTGTCAACACTAGAAGTGTGGCCAAGTGGTACAAGTTATATCCACATACATCTCGTCAACAGATGTTTCCTTAATTTCCATATTATCTAATGACAGTCTCAAGGTTTGGTAAGAGAGAGAGAGAGAGAGAGAGAGAGAGAGAGAGAGAGAGAGAGAGAGAGAGAGAGAGAGAGAGAGAGAGAGAGAGAGATCAAGAACAAACTTTATCTCTAAACTTGACCACTTGGTGAACAATTGATAGCTACTTGACTCACAGATTAATGATGTAGGGGGCAACAAAGTGTAAACCAGGTCACATAGAGAAGACAATCATCACGGACGTATACCACACAGAAGTCGATCGTCTGTCACAGATAACATTAATGAGCCTTGATCTCCACCCCATCCATGCATCCCCTGGTGACGTACTGGGACCATCACTCACCCACAAGTACAGTGGAATTGAAACAACAGGAAGTTGAGATAGAGTGTACCCTCTGGCTCCACCATCTTTATCAAGGAGATCGGGGGAAGGGCTGCCAAATTCACAAATGATTCGTCGAACGCATCTGACAGAGTCTCAGTGCTTGGTACAGTAAGGTGTTATGCCAAGGTTAATTTTAGTTTCTAAAGTAGGAATGAACGTCAGGTTGGAGGTAAATGAGAGGAGACTCACTACCAGGCTATACATACGATATTTTCTTCAACCACCATATAGTTTACTATATAGTTACTATATAGTTTACCATATAGTTATCATCACAGCCCCCCCCCCCTCCCCCTCCCCCCTCGTTCACGTCCTAAAAAAGTAGAAGTCATTAGTGAACAGCTGTCTTTCTTCACCAGATACATAAAAAAAATTTCTTTAAGAAGTTATTTTTTCCTGATCGTTACGAATCTATTCGTATAGAAAATAGATCAACTATAGAATAATTCAGCTACAGAATAAATCAACTGGAGAATTTTAGAAAAGTTTAGCATGATAGCCAAACTTTTTCCTGATTTACTCTGTTGTATACCAACAGTTTAGTTCGTCAAGGTTCTGTTCTAGTCTTCCCCTCCTGCTGTAGCCTCACTGTGCTCTTGCCTCAATAACCATAAACCATGCCAACGCTTCCCTCACTACTCAACGGGTTCTGACACATCTCACAGCTCACATATCAGTGAGTTTTCTTACCCATATCTTATACAGCCAGGAACCGTCAACCATGGGTGATCAAAACATCAAGATTCCCACACACATACACACACACACACACACACACACACACACACACACACACACACACACACACACACACACACACACACACACACACACACACACACACCAATGTACAACCATTTCTACAGTAGTCAATAGCACTGTAACTGAGCACTCTAGGATATATTCTGAATATAAACAATCTCACTCTGGGTCAACATATGTAGGAAATTGATGAATGTGATAGTGAAAGATCTCGTTTTCTTTATCGTCCTCTGTGTAGTCCCTCCGCTGAGATCATTTGCTGTTTACAAGAAGCAGATGTTCGTGTGAAGATAGGCAACAGTCCCGCTGGTGGGACGATTCATCCCACTCCTCCTAAGCTTCTCTTCATAGAATCCCGACTGAGGCGGCAAACATGATCAACGACCCGGCTTTTAACTCCGGCCTCCCTCCCCCTTAATGTCCAGCCTGACGCATCATCTCTTTCCTTATTTCATCGCCACTTTCACGGTCAACGCCCGCATTAAATTTACTGCAGAGCGCCTCATTGATCTAAGCCGAGGACAATGAAAAACCCCACACCTACGTGCGTCACCCTCTCTCTCACATTTTCCTCCCTACACTCATCGTGTGTGAGGCTCCTCCTCACTCCCTGTACGTTGTTTTCCTTCCATGTATAACCTTCACTCTCTTGAACCCCGGGTGCACAAACACCTGTCATCTCATACCGTATAAAGTGCAAGGCAAACTGTCATTGTAAGGAGAACAGAGAGACACAGACTCCCCTCATGACTATGACTGTCACAACCGCCACGTCCATCTCCCGCCCTAAGAGACAGTCAGAGTGACTACACGTCCCAGACTATGATAAGGAATGACTGGTTACCGCTAAGTGGCGATCTGATACCTCACATGTAAACATGACTTTATAAGACAAGCGATCGGCTACAACACAGGAGCAGTCATATGTTTGACTGCCTCATGTAGAGGGCGACACTCGGCTATGTGGTCGGATGGGAGTGAACAGGTTGAACATAGCAAGTTATTAGCGTTAGTAGAGAACAGGCAGATGTGCCGAACAGCAAGTCTGCCTCCCAGTACAACCCAGCGAACACCGTGCATGGCTGGTCTTGGAGTATGGCAGGGGTGAGAGAGGCAATAAGAAGAGGGGAAGGAGAGAGTGGGACAGAGAGAGAGAGAGAGAGAAAGAAAAGGTTATAAAGTGAGGAGAAATATAGATGAAACAATACATAGATTTCTGAGTCAGAGAGGAAGAACCATTACTCAAACTCTCAGTGTTATACTTGATGGTTCTGACATTAGATACAGCAGCACAGGCCTCTCTGGGACCCGACACTCTGAGAACTAACTAACTACAGAGAACAGGTGTAAGACGGGACGACTTGGGATCTGCCACTCTAACATATGACCTCCTGGTCGGTAAATGTGAGGACCCCTGGGTGTCATATGGACGACCTGTGAGAGGTATATGGTCGACACATGGACCCTGCGTATGCCGTGGACGACTATATACATACATATACAGAGAGAGAGAGAGAGAGAGAGAGAGAGAGAGAGAGAGAGAGAGAGAGAGAGAGAATAAACCCCGCCTTTTCCTTCAGCCCTGAGCTTATTATCCACATCAATCAGGATAAGGAGCGTCGTTTTAAGTGGCCATCACCGTGCTTGCTTCTCCCTCGCAAATATCTTGTCGTGAATTAGAAGCCTCATTACCATCGCCCACACGAGGCAACATAGATAATAAGTTCAGACGTGGTTCAACCCACCTGTGAAATGTGCGTAATGACTTAACCTCAATGATAAAACTGAGACGAGGGTTGAATAAGAAGATCTGAGTATGAAATGCACTTGAATCCTTTTGATAAGAATGTGGTGTTGGATCCTGAATGTTGGACAGTGAAAGCCTCTTCATTTCCAAGGTTTTTAGGAATACTTCGTGGTTTGGCATAAGTTTTCGTCATTAGAGTTCTCTTGCAGAATAGATAGATTTTATATTATTTTTTCTTCATCATGCTTCAACACTGTGTAAGACTTCTTCACTTAATAAGACAAAGATATACAATGCATAATGCCCACGTATTGTAACCACGTCATAATATTTGCTGAGATGTAGACCGTATTTTCCTCAATACTTTATATGTGGAAAATATTTGTAAGAACATTACCTCTTGATGATACATCGTACAGCAGCTGAACTGTGTAGTTATTACTTATTGTAGTACATTACTGGACTGACACGTACCTTGAATACTCATGTATGATGGTGGCTACCAGTACACTCATGAATCACATGTTGTTTTGTGATATTCTTTTTTCTTTCAAACTATTCGCCATTTCCCGCATTAGCGAGGTAGCGTTAAGAACAGAGGACTGGGCCTTGAGGGAATACCCTCACCTGGCCCAATTCTCTGTTCCTTCTTTTGGAAAATTAAAAAAAAAAAGAGAGGGGAGGATTTCCAGCCCCCCGCTCCCTTCCCTTTTAGTCGCCTTCTACGACACGCAGGGAATACGTGGGAAGTATTCTTTCTCCCCTATCCCCAGGGATATATATATATATATATATATATATATACATATACACATTATCATTATTATACTTTGTCTTGTGATATATATATATATATATATATATATATATATATATATATATATATATATATATATATATATATATATATATATATATATATATATATATATATATATATATACATATAATCCCTGGGGATAGGGGAGAAAGAATACTTCCCACGTATTCCCTGCGTGTCGTAGAAGGCGACTAAAAGGGAAGGGAGCGGGTGGCTGGAAATCCTCCCCTCTCGTTTTTTTTTCCCAAAAGAAGGAACAGAGAAGGGGGCCAGGTGAGGATATTCCCTCTAAGGCCCAGTCCTCTGTTCTTAACGCTACCTCGCTAATGCGGGAAATGGCGAATAGTATGAAAAAAAAAAAAAAAAAAAATATATATATATATATATATATATATATATATATATATATATATATATATATATATATATATATATATATATATATGTATGTATATATATATATATGTGTGTGTGTGTGTGTGTGTGTGTGTGTGTGTGTGTGTGTGTGTGTGTGTGTGTGTGTGTGTGTGTGTGTGTTGATATGTATGTGGTTTCACGTTTAAGTGTATATACGTGTTTATGATGGCTGCTATCAGTGTCCAGTTTCCTGGAAATTTGTTTTGCTTTTCCCTGGAACGTAACAAGTGTGGCCATTATGTTTGCCCCAGTAATGTCTACAACCCAGGCAGATGACGCCTCATTTTCTTGATCTCATTCCTTGTAGCACTAAATTGTACTCGAGACACATAGACTTCTGATCCTTTTGACAGACCTAAATCCTAACCCGATACGAGCCTGGTCGTTATCCTGGCCTGGTGTCAGACCTGCGTCCAACACCCAGACTACGGGATAAGATGCCAGCCATTATACCTCTGTATCTTCATATGTAACTCACAGTTTCTCACAGTGTCGTTCCGTCGTCCGTCTCAAGTGTTTTCGGAAAGTCGCTGTAACTCATAATGAGGGAGAAAGGCCCAAACAAAGCCATAAACTTGGTGTCAAACCACCTCACGATCCCCGCTACTCGAGAGCTCGGGGTCACTGGGTCATGAGAGAGAGAGAGAGAGAGAGAGAGAGAGAGAGAGAGAGAGAGAGAGAAACCACAGAGTGATATCAGTAAACAGATATATATACATATATCAACTTACTTTCATGGTAACTAAAAATTACATCTAACATTGTTGAAGTTGGTGATGTAAGTATTTCTGTTCTCTTTATGTTAGTCAAGTGTTGATCACGGTCTCAGAGATGTGTGTACCGGGCATGTCAGGTGCTGACTTTAGTGAAGCAGTCATCGAGGAGGGAAGGCCCAGGTGGATGAGTAGCCTGGATGAGCAGTAGGGAGAGCTCCACTTAAAGAGGGTGGATGTGTGACAGGAATAATGGAGGACGAGAGGCGTGACCCAAGACAGGTAAGGGAGGGAGAGAGAGAGAGTCACTATAGCTTGAAGTGTTGGTGATGGAGAGGAGGAGAGGAAAAGAGGTCGTAGTCAGGTGATGAAGTCGACATAATTGGGGCGACAAAAAGAGAGACAAGTGGTTGCTGACAGAGAACGACTGTATGAGGAGTGAGGCAGAAAACGTCACGAGGAAGGAGAGAGTAAATGTCATGAGGGAGGAGACTGTTTCATTCCCTCCCTCTCTCACAGCTGGGCATGTCTACATGCCATACATATCTTTCAAAATTAAAAGAGTTTAGCAAAGCAATATCATCTGGGGATTGGAACTAGAATGAAAAAAAATGAGGCTTATGAAATGCATGCACAGTTGCGAAAGATCATACAAGAAAATTTCAAAGTAAAAAGAAATTAATAGAAATCTAGAATATTCATTTTGCACAAAACTTACACAGGTTCACATCCTCCTGACCACGTCTGGGAGAAAACACGAGCCAGTTTGTGTACAATATAGCTGGCGTGTGATGAGCGATGGTGCCAAGACTGTGACCTGTGGTACGCCATTGGTGACTCGGACCCATTGAAAAATGATTATTATGAGTTCTGACCATTATACATATATAGATCTCCTGACATATGAAATCTGTTTTGAATACAAATTCAACGAATTCTTAACATCGTTACAGTAACATTCAGTCCTCTGTTTCTACTACAAAAGAGGATCAGAATGCTACTCTACACCTGGAATCTTAGTTTGTGATAAGAATATAATATTCCATCCTTCTCTGTTTATAGCTGCTTTGATAAGAGATATAAAGGCTTTATGAAAAAGAGAATATATACACTGGAATACAACACTCTCCCGAGATCTCAATGGCAAAGGTTCATATCCTCCTACGTATAGGGCTCAGAACCGAAGAATGTAGATTTTTATAAAGAAAATGCGGGGACTAACGTGAGTAATGGGAGGGAGAAAACTTTTTTATTGGAACAAATGAATCTCAGTATATCGTGAATTACGATGTTCCTGTTTACTTGTCTTTTCTAATAATAGATTTAAGAGGGAGGGAGACATTGGAGGAGAGTAAAGTGGGATGGGGAGGCGAAGAGAGACATAAAAGAGACAATAGACAAGGACAGAGAAGAAGGCAAAGACTGGGAGAGATTGAATAGAGCAAGAGAGAGAGAGAGAGAGAGAGAGAGAGAGAGAGAGAGAGAGAGAGAGAGAGAGAGAGAGACGTCACCTCACACAAGACAGCTGTGCAAATATTTAACCATTCTGTGCAAAAGAAAACGAAGGAGGAAGAAATTCCACGTCCTTATCTAAAATGATTTGTAGTTTTTCATTCAGGTATATTGCCTCTGACCGGTGTGTGTATGTACGTGGATAATGGCAGCGTACACATATCTATCGTGTATGAATGTGTGTATGAATGTTGATACCTACATGGTGACAATATGCATGTATGAGCTTAGATGATATCATTACCGTTGTGTGAATGTGTATGTATGATGATATAATGTGTACGTATATCATCAGTGTTCATACATGTTAGAGAGTTACGTGTTATGGTGTTAATGTGAGTCTATCAGTAAAGACGTAATACCTACTGTGTGGTGGATGTGAAGGTGGTCTGTTGATGCACAGTGGATGTGAAGGTGGTCTGTTGATGCACAGTGGATGTGAAGGTGGTCTGTTGATGCACAGTGGATGTGAAGGTGGTCTGTTGATGCACAGTGGATGTGAAGGTGGTCTGTTGATGCACAGTGGATGTGAAGGTGGTCTGTTGATGCACAGTGGATGTGAAGGTGGTCTGTTGATGCACAGTGGATGTGAAGGCGTCACCGGGTGTAGACCACATCAGATTAAGGGTAGTAACACCTACGGCGTCTTCTCATCCCTCCTTCGTTAGGGAGGCAAAGGTTCCGCAGGAGGAGGAGGTGGAGGAAGGGTCGCCGAGTTAATATCCCCCAGGGTGTGAGCTGATCCTCTGATATTGGGGACTGATGAAGAGAGAGAGAGAGAGAGAGAGAGAGAGAGAGAGAGAGAGAGAGAGAGAGAGAGAGAGAGAGAGAGAGAGAGAGAGAGAGAGAGAGAGAGAGAGAGAGAGAGAACGGGGGATGGGTGACACTTTGCAGTGTTAACTATCTATCACTAACACGCACTTCACATCATGTATATCCTCCTCAAGTGACGATTATAATAACATATTTCAAGTTTTCCCAACATACAGCAGTAAGTGGCTGGCACAATCAAGATTTGATGGACACGAAAAAAATTATGGGTCGAATTAGATTTTGTAAAATGGCTGCTGCTCTCGTCTGGGGCGAGTGGACTAGAATTTCAAATTTCGTCATGAAAATGGCCATCCGTCGCCCGCATTAAATCGAATAAAAAAATGTGTCTTTCCTCATATTCTGCTGCGGGACACACGCACGTCAGGGTTGGGCCACAGGATAAGCAAGCAATGCCAGCAGTTACCTATGTATGGATGCCAGTCCTCGCCTCCCTCCACACACTGATGGCAGGACTAGGATAGGAAAAAATAATGTAATTGTCCAGGAAAGTAATTATGGAAGCGATATCTTTTAATCATATCAACCTCACCGTGTGCAGGAAGATCCTGCGACTTATACAATCGACTCACATTTCTAGCAGTCTTTGAACCTCTCTCTCTCTCTCTCTCTCTCTCTCTCTCTCTCTCTCTCTCTCTCTCTCTCTCTCTCTCTCTCTCTCTCTCTCTCTCTCTCTCTCTCTCTCTCTCTCTCTCTCTCTCTCTCGTCTCCCTTCAGATCACATCTCCCAGTGCCACCCTTCCCTCTTCTTATGTCAAGTTTTATGACATTTTTTCATGTGGCTAATCTGACCTCACCCCACTTAAGACTGTCATAGCTACACCGAGGCGAGAGGGAGGGAAAAGATATGAAAACATACAGTGAATAACTATGAATAACTATGAATGAATAACTAAAATGATAATTCAAAGATGAGTCATAACTCGGAAATCAGTGAATGATCTCAGTGCAGCAGAAACGGAGAAATACTCAGTCAATAGACGTGTTGCATGGCACTGGTGAGTCGCCAGAGTGAGACATTATATTGTTCCTCTACGTGCATGGCATTGTCTGCCGTCACCCAACACAGTGGCTCCTGAAGCGTTCTCCTCTAACCATCCTTATCCTTGCACTTCCTATAGTCAATACTCATCATTTTCACTCATATACCCACTCGGTATCTCTCTTCCCATCTTACACTCACTCGTGGTCTCTCTTCATGTCACTCACCTCACTCATTCTCATTCTTGAAGTCAGTGTGTCCTCATCCATCGTTGCCTCACCGGGAGGGGGCTCTTAAAAACGTCAAAAACTATTGGAAGACAATTCTGCCGAAGAAGACTTTGCTCTTCAATACATCAGTCACTTTTCACTGGGTTGCCTCCCTGCATCATCCTCATTGCTCTCCGTGTCTTGAGATAGACTTATTCATAGCCCTGAGCTAACGTTGACCCAGCCTCATGTCGTCCCTCAGACTGCCACCACCACTTACCAGAGTCCCCGGGGTCGTGGCCCCATTACCTCATGTTCCCTACGAGAGTCCCCTGGTGCAGGGAATGCTAAACTCTCCTCAGTGTCACATCCTCCACTCGTATCTTGCACTGTGTCTTTCTTCCAAACATTAGTATCTCTCTCATGTTCGAGTTCATCTCTTTCTTTTTTGCTTCCTTGTCAACCACACACCTCCAAGGTTCTCTGCAGCGCCTACACCTCACCACACACCCACTAAAGCACTCCCGTTCCCAGGGAAGGACACACATCTTTCACTCCCTTTTTCCGCTCTTGCTGCATCCGTATATTTCTTACCCAGACTTTCTTCCTACTCTGTCTGTAATGACGCTCCACAACCCTGGCCCAGTTGTAACAACCCTCTCTCTCACCGCTATGTTGCGGAGTCGTGGGTGAGGTAGAGACAACCTCTCTCTCCTCCCTCCACAACCCCTGGCCACCCAAGTATTCCTAAGGTTTACCCCACACACATCATCTTCCCGCTGTGGCCACCCTGCAGTGGTTCCTGCAACTGTACCTTCCATCGTCTTCCTCCCACTGTGGCCACCCTCCAGTGGTCCCTGTAACTCAACCCTCCAGATAAAGACCACAGTTTCTGTCTATTGATTCTGTGATTTACTTTTCCCAAGTCCAAAATT
This sequence comes from Panulirus ornatus, assembly GCF_036320965.1. Lineage (NCBI taxonomy): Eukaryota > Metazoa > Arthropoda > Malacostraca > Decapoda > Palinuridae > Panulirus > Panulirus ornatus. Next base: position 18,659,034 of record NC_092264.1, read on the forward strand.
GCTGCATAAACTTTCTTTTCTTGACATTTCCTCATGTGTCACTCCGGTGGTAAAGATCCGTTCCACACTACCCAGCCTCCTCCACAATCTGATTGTCTTTCTCCTTGCGGCTGAACTCCGGTGTTTGAACTGTTCACCAGGTACTGTGGTGTGCAGGTGAGTCCACAACATGTGTGGATGTGTACAGTGTGTGTGTGTGTGTGTGTGTGTGTGTGTGTGTTGTGTGTGTGTATGTGTGTGTATGTGTGTGTATGTGTGTGTGTGTATGTGTGTGTGTGTGTGTGTCTATATGGATCTCCAGCGCATGTGCAGGTGTTCCCATCTATGTGTCCAAACGCCCACCCCTGCCCGTCCTCCACCAGTGTCATGAACCTCACCAGCGCATAATGCATCACCTGCCCGACCTTCCAACACTCACCGTAAAACTATTATAAAACCAGTATAAACTCCAGGATATGGACGGGCATGGAGACTCCATAGATAGTCCAATATACTCTCCTGACAGACTCCGTGCTCTGTGATATACTCTCATGACAGACTCCGTGCTCTGTGATATACTCTCCTGACAGACTCCGTGCTCTGTGATATACTCTCCTGACAGACTCCGTGCTCTGTGATATACTCTCCTGACAGACTCCGTGCTCTGTGATATACTCTCCTGACAGACTCCGTGCTCTGTGATATACTCTCATGACAGACTCAACTCTCTGTAATGGCGCAAAATTAAATTCATAAAAGCTGTACAAGTTATAATGGTTTGAAAGAGGCCAATTACGTCTTAGGGAAAGTTTATGGAACCACAAAGGTCACTCCCAAGTCCATAAAAGCCTACCACAAAGGTCATTCTACGTCTATCACGGCCTTCAGTAAGAAGGTCAAAAACTCGTCTTCTATGCAATTTAATGTCCTTAAAAAGGGTCATTGAAGTCTGTGAGCTTATCACAAAGCCACCAAAGATTTTCAGAGGTAAAGTTGAATCAAAGGAAGACGTAAATAGGCACATGAAATTCGCCATAGTAAGATGCAGATGTTCCAGTAGTATTAATGGTAGTAGTAATAATGATTATTGGAGATGTTCCAGCAGTAATGATGATTATTGTTGATCTGTGTACGTAGATACATTGCATAAGATATGAGCCAGTGCCAGGTAAAGACACCTAGATCAGCCGGCATCATATCTCACAGTGTCAGCGAGGCAAGTAACACTAAACACAATACCATATAGAAAGTGTTAGTAGTAGATATTACAACAGAAGGCAGCGTTGGTATCCTAACATGTGATAGACCTCCGTAAGTGAGACATCATCATGTTCAGTAAACACACTTTGTGTAAGTCAGGAGGCAGAACTGTGACACATTGCTCCTCCTCCTGGTAGGTATGGAAACACTGGCCATCACCAGCCTTGCATCACTAGATACCACACACTTCCACTCTACACCTCTGCTTTACCTCGCGCTGAAGCTTACATCATGCCATTTCCTGTTGATGTCCTCAGATAACTTATCATATCTTCAAATCCGTCAGTCTCGTTGCGACCATCAAACGTTAAGATTTACGAAAACTTAACCACATGTAATTACTTTAATTGATTTCAAAACACGTGATTAGTAAGTCATTCTGAGTTAGAGGAAACCTTGTAAGATATATCTTACCATCATGATCACACGATGTAATACATTTATCATGTTTTTTTACTGAGAAAATTGTCTTAATTTCTTATTCATTGTACACACACAAGGACCCTGCCACAACTGGATGTATCACCAGGAATCCATTAATATAAATCGCCTTATTACCTAATCCTGAATATATATATATATATATATATATATATATATATATATATATAGAGAGAGAGAGAGAGAGAGAGAGAGAGAGAGAGAGAGAGAGAGAGAGAGAGAGATACATACATACATACATACATACATACATACATATAAACTTGCTTTTGATTATCGTTCTCAGTAGCAGTTCGATCAGTCTCGTCTGTAGTTTAGCACATCCTTCCTGTCTCCTTCCTTAAGAACAAGTATGACGTCAAACTTCAACCCTTCCTTAGCACTGTACATCCTCACTGTACATCCCTCATTGTACATCCCTCACTGCACATTCCGCATTGTACATCCCTCACTGTACATCCCTCACTGCACATTCCGCATTGTACATCCCTCACTGCACATCCCTCACTGCACATCCCTCACTATACATCTCTCACTGTACATCCCTCACTGCACATCCCTCACTGTAAATCCCTCACTGTACATCCCTCACTGTACATCCCTCACTGCACATCCCTAACTGTACATCCCTCACTGTACATCCCTCACTGCACATCCCTCACTGTACATCCCTCACTGTACATCCCTCTGCATATCCCTCCAGGGACGTCTTCAACACATACGGTGAAACTTCACCAGAACTTTGAGCCATGTACGCCTCAAGACCATGAATATTCTCTTTACGTCTTTTCTAAACATTTCATAGATTTCCAAGACCCCCTCCCCATCCCACCACCTCACTGGTCTATGTTGTCTTCCACTGTGAAAACACGTTAGAACTAAACCATCATTATTGCCTCATATCATACAACTCATCCCACTGAATCAGCCCTGCTAGCTGCTCATTAAGTGACGATTCTGATGTATTCTGGGAAAGTCTTGCATTATCCCGTGTCTTTCCCAAAATATTCTCTTCAATTTATTTCCAGAGAAAATAGGAATTGTTATCTCTTATCAAAGATAAAGAAAAGAACAGTAGAGGAGGATATACCACCAGAATTAGTAAAAATATGTCGTATACCCAATGTGCTTAAGAGTTACTGTAGAAAAAAATGTGTTAATGGTCAGTCTGTTGAGGAACTATGGTCCAATACAACAAGAATGATGATAGTAGGGTTAAAAAGTCTCCTTCTTATCCCTAAGTTTGGCGCGGGGAAATTACCCTTAATGTTAGAGATAAAAAAGTTCTTTTTTTATCATAAGGAGTCTATGTAGTTAAGGCCGTTGTTAAATACCGGCTGAGTTTTTCCCCTGGCTGGTCTTGAGGAGGTTTGAGATGTGATGTTTCGTAAACCACGTCAGGAGGTGTTAGGAAGATCATCACGTGAGGTGATCATTTATCTTCCTCTCCTTCTTGTCATCTACGTTAGATTTTCTCTCTCTCTCATTACTTGTATAATTATCCTGCAGCATCATATTCAAGCTTCCTCATCTGCTTAATTAAACTACCAGTATATTTAACTCACAGTTTTCTTCTGGTCATCTTCTTTCACTCCCTAGCTTGGTGGGTGGGTACCTGTGTCTGCCATGTATCGTGATGCCTGACGTATACAATGGAGACAAATAAATTGTCTTTACAATGTAACAAGAGGTTGCGAGAGGTCGCTATCTTACTTTGATCATGATGATTAACCGAGAGATTATTATTATTAATCTCTGATATTTATTGTAAACTTGGGGTTAGTTCCTAGCTGTGTACCTGAGACATCACATAACGATGATGGAAAATCTGTCATCTAAACTTCTGATTATGTTTCTCTTATTTTCTTCATATGATTAGATGTTGATCCCAGCCGTCTGTGTGTCAGGTCAGCCCCTCACAGACTAAGAATACAACAGAAGTATAAATACCGATCTTAGATCTTAGATACATAGCAAAGTGAACTATCTTCCTCGTTCATACTTACCTGATTTTTTGCGAAGGATTGTGAATGCAGAGAGAAGCGAGTACGGCCATTAGCATGACCTTGATCACCCAAGAGAAGTGCTTCACGTTAATTCGACTGGTGGTTCCAAAATGAATTTGTCGGCCTTAATGACCCTGGCTGTCGATGGCCCTAAAGCAGAAAGAGCCAACCCACCAACCCACCAACCCACCTTTTGTCTCTACAGCTACCTCGCTCACCAGCCTCGTACTGCTGTAGCTACCAAGCATATATATATATATATATATATATATATATATATATATATATATATATATATATATATATATATATATATATATATATATATATATATAATTTTTCAATTATAAATTGAACGTTTATCATGGACTTGCCTTTCTGTTCGTTGACTAAAAGTTCTTTTCTAGTGACCCCAGAAACTGCTCATCTTCAGTGCATAGTTGAGATGCCCGGGGGAGCAGGAGGTGTGATTTACGGCCTGCAGGGAGCCCTCAGGAGATGCCTTGAAGAATTGTTCTGGTTCAAGGAATTCTCTCACCTCTCGCACCTCTCTCTCTCTCTCTCTCTCTCTCTCTCTCTCTCTCTCTGGGCCGAGAGAGAGAGAGACAGAGTCGTTACATACGAGCACATTCTCCCATCATGCAAGGCCGGGCACGTGAGTGTGAGTGACGTGTGGTCAATATCACGTGTAAGACGCACGTATATACTTGTGGACGGACATCCAGCATCCCACGTTTCGGTGATATAGAAAGAAATGAAACATCTTTGAGTCAAATCAATGAAAACTGACAGCCACTGAAGTTTTGTCTTACTGTTCAGCCGTGAACAACCCTCCAATATGAGGTATTGTACCTCAGTGTTCGGCGGCTGGTGGTAGACATAGAGAGAGAGAGAAGAACTGTTGATAAATGGAGAGAGAAATACAAACAAGGAAAGAGATGGGAGAGGCAGAAATGATGAAAGAATGCGAGGGAAAGAAGAGACGTGGATGAATTATGATAGAACTTAAAAACCTAGAGGGATGGGAGCTGTGTGTGAGGCAGGTGACGGTCTGGGGGAAAACAAGAAAGAAGAGAATGAAAACGTTGCGTCGCGTCCCTTCCAGAAGGTGTGAAAGAAATGAATGCCAGCACAGTGATGGAAGCTTAAAAGTATATAGTTTGGATAATACAGGGATGAGAGAGAATGTGATAAGAACAATATTTGGTAAAGAAGGAAATAAAGTGTAGGGATGAAACAGTAATGACTAGAAATGATCGTGAAGTAGAATAAAGAAAATGCAAAGAATAAAGAGAAAGAAACAGAAATGACACAAAAGAAATGGAGATTGTGTGAGGCTTCCGGGCGTCTCATAGCTCCGGACTTGCAGGAAAAATGTACCATTCATTGGACAGTAAGGTCAACAGATGTTCATACTTCCAGTCATGAACTTGCTGACCTTATATACACTTACCCATGAGTAGAGAGGGCTCATGGGTATGTACATACATGCAAGGTCATGATATGATACAGGGATATTTTCTTTTGAGCGCTGGGTTATGCTCCTGATTCCAATATATCATCTTTGGTGTGTGGCAGGTGAATAGATTATCCCAAGGAGGCTCGGAAGAATAGGATGAGGAGAGAGAGAGAGAGAGAGAGAGAGAGAGAGAGAGAGAGAGAGAGAGAGAGAGAGAGAGAGAGAGAAAGGCCAACATGAATATGGAGAGGCGTTGGAATGCACCCTCTGCCCGGCTGGAGACCACAGACTTCCATCTGTATGCAAAAAAAGTGTGCTAATGGCTGCCTGCTTGAGAGGGGTTCCATTAGAAGTCTCAAGTGAGAGGAATAAAATAGGATTTTTTGTAAGTAATAGTGTCTTAAAACGTCAATGGCGGGGAGGAACACTCTGAGAGGGTGTGAGGTCGCGGTATTGTTGTGTGTGTATGAGAGGAGGGAGGAAGGGAGGGAGAGAGAGAGAGAGAGAGAGAGAGAGAGAGAGAGAGAGAGAGAGAGAGAGAGAGAGAGAGGAGAGGGAGGGAGGGAGAGAGGGAGATGTAACAAAGGAATATATTTCATCATTCAAAATAGATTCATTTGCGCAGACGATACGAGTAAATAGTGAGCGATAACTGAAAGTATAAGCCACATACACATTTTTACTGTTTGTGAAGCTGTAAACACATACAGCGGGTCAAACAGAGGGGCAGGTCCTGCTGTTTGCCAGCATGTACAAGGTTAAACATGAGTCCAAACAGACCAGGTAAACAGGGCTTACTGTAAAGTAAACAAGAGATTAACAGTGCAACATGTGGATCGCTCACTACACGACAGACATCAGGTTTCTCTGTGTATACGGAGGGCCCCTGCCTTCAACACATACAGGACAACCTCCCAGTGTATGGTAGGTATATACCACTATGCCTATATGCTAGGTATATAGGTTTATAAAAGTATTTCAATAGGTATGCAGAACGATACTAATATGTATGTTAGGTATATGCGACTATGCTAGTTTATGTGGTAGGTATATAGGTCTGTACGTATATAGGTCTATGGTAGTATATATCGAAAGTATATACGTCAATACTAGCATGTTATTTAAGTATGCAGGTCTATACTAGTTTGTGAGGTGAACATACAGATGTATGCTAGTATGTGAGGTGGTTATAAAAGTAACGTACTAGTATATGAGGTTAGGTATATTGGTCTAGGTTGGTATGTAAGGAAGATGTATAGATGCATGCTAGTATAAATGGTTGCAATATAACAACATATAGTAGGTATATAGCTATCCTGGTAGGCATATAGGGATAATAGTGATGTAGTGATGTACTGACCACAGTAGAGTTCGTAGACAGAAGAGTAACAGGAAGTGAAGGATAACGAGGATATGATAACAAGACAGGAGGGAGAGACGGGGGAATTAGCTGACGACACAGGATGACGGGTGAGACGGATGACGAAATGACAGACCGAGAGACAGAAAGATCGGGTGATATTACAGAAACTGACAGACCAAATATAATCTGTGGTTCACTAAAATCAAGCATTTCTTTTCTCCTGATCTTTACTCATATATTCTCGTTTTGGAAAAAAGCCAAATAAAGTTCATAACTCATTAGATTATCCCAGTTTTTTTTCTGGTTTCTGCTCATAAATAGTAACTCTTTTAAATAAAAAAAAAATGTGTTTCCAACCCAGCGAGCGAATAAACTCTGAACTAGTTGATAAAACTCAGAAAATGCATACATACACAAAGGGACACGTGACACACACACACACACACATACACACACACACACACACACATACACACACACACACACACACACACACACACATTTGCCGAGTTTCTCATGAGTCAGGGCGAGCACCTCTTCACTACATCAGGGTCAAGTTACTGATCGTTGGAAAGAATTAAAAGTATCAAATCATGGAGAACGTTTCCCACCACCATTCATCACTACCACCATCACTACCACCATCACTACCACCATCACTAACAGCTTCACTACCAAACCGTCGTGTACTACTTGCTACCACCATCGCCAGCGACCACCCCTGCCACCATCCCCTCCACCTTCACACGATCCTTCCTTCCTCACTGATCCCATCAAACTCATCTCTCAACTTCCATCCTCCTTGTTCCCTCCCACTCAAGCAGGTCCACAGTGAACAATATCTATGGCACTTCCCTCCCTCCATCTGCCAACCGTCTGTAGATTCGCTTATCTCTCTCCATTCTTCTCCCTTTCCTAAGCCAAGCAACGTCTGGAAAATGCAATTGCTGAGGTTGTTGCTGAACTGGGTGATACTGCTGGTCTTGGTCGGTGGTGGAGAGACAGACCTTGAGAACGTCATGTGTGAGAGTCGGGAGCTGGGACCCTATGGCCCCGGCGCTGTCATGAACATGTCCCTGGCTCAGGTACTCAGTATTCTGAAGGAGCACCACCATCTGGTCCTGCTGGTCGGGCAGCCTCCTTCCAATACATCGGAAGAGGCGCTGGCCAGTTTCACGTGCAGTGGAGGACTCCTCGCCCTCTGGGTCGAGATCTCGCGGAATCTCATCATTAAGGAGGATAAGCACCTGCTGGAGGACGAGTCGTCCTCAATGAGGTGTCTCCTGCAGAGGCTCAGGCTCAGGTTCCTCATCTTATTTGGTCTTCAGAGGAAGGTAGCCAAGCAGTATGTGAACACGCCCTTCCGCCAGTACATGAAAGTCCTATGTGGGAAGTTCCTACCCGTCCGTTCTCAGACCAACACGACACACGTCATGGATCGCTTCACCCAAGATAATGTCGAAATCGTGTCGCGTTGATCGTCGCTATCTGTGACGTATTTTCTTACTGTCAGTCCGTCTCCTTTTCACGACTAGACTACATCTTTTGCCACTCTCCAGTTGATACCATTCCTTCATACACATTCATGGCACTGCCTCACTGTACCCTGTCACTTTCCTCTAGCCTTTTCCTTTGCCTTCTCGTTCTTTTATCATGTTTTCACTTCCTACCATCACTCCGCGTCCACTTGATGTTCCATGCCATCCACTGTAGCATGATTTGTCACTATCACTGTCCTTCCCTCCACATCCCAGCCTTGTGAGAAGCAGCCTCAGATCCTGCGTTCTTCTGTGCCTTCGTCATTACACGTGAAATCTCGTACCTCTGGGCTGGGCAAGACGCACACTCCATCAAGCTCCGTCACAATCGTGAATGCGTAGAAATCATGATGAGTTACTGAGGGATAATAGTAGGGATCAGGGTTTGATAAGACACCAAGGAGAGGGGAATGGGAGCTGCTGAGACACTTGGAATATCTTAACTCTCACAAGTGCTGCACTTTCTCCTCCGCCTCCTTCACCAACACTCTGTCACCTGTTTATATAAAATATACCAGCCTTCAAGCCCCTTCTCCCTCCTCACTGCCGCTGCTGCATACAGCCACATACAATATGCACGACAGTCTTGGCCGGTCCCCTCCCCCATGACCTTATACTCCAGAGTCCAGTTATGGAGGCATAACTGACTGAAAGAAAATGTATTGTTGACCCTATTGCAGTTCCTCTAGAGTGGAAAAAATTTACAATCCTTAAGAGAGAGAGAGAGAGAGAGAGAGAGAGAGGACTTCCAGAGGCACCATCATCTGTCCTATAAATTGTATTTATTTATAACTTTTTTCACAATTTCCTCCCTTGTTTAAGTGAGTATTGAACCTGAAAATTATAGTTTTTATATACAAACTGTTACTTTATTTGGACTGGTGTATACTGACCTACATGCACCAACGTGATGACAATATTGAAGTCCGGCCCCACATAAATCATTGTTATATACTTATATTATACATTATATACATAGTGCAATGTTAATGACCCAGTTTAAACATGTTCATGTTACAAACACGTTACGGACGCACAGATGTAGGAAGGTTATGTGTCGGATGTATGGGTGTAAACAAGAGATGCCACACCATCACTCACCATCATGACGTATGTCTCCCTCCACACCATCACTCACCATCATGTTCACTACAGAGGGAGACACACTACATCTTCACTACATCCTCATCTTCACTACACCCTCGACACGTATATACTCGGGTCAGACGCGTCTTCACTAGACCAGGTCTATGATGCTGATTGTTTGGAAGAAAAGAGAAATAATGAAAAGAAAAGAATCAAATCAGAAACAATGTTTTCCCTCCCACGGGAGTGAGACGTAATGACTGAGCGTAGACAAGAGGGAATTAGCGTCCCTTGGCTTCCGGAACTTGATCACTTTACTCAGTACTTCACGAGACTCACGAGAAATTAACTAGATTGTGTCGCTCTCTGTAAAAGCCGGAAAATTGTCTCATTATTGTCATTGTTAAAATCTTTTTGAACCGATGTCAATTGAGCTTCTCTCTCTCTCTCTCTCTCTCTCTCTCTCTCTCTCTCTCTCTCTCTCTCTCTCAACTCCCGAAATCATGGATTTTGTCTTTGTCCTCAATATCACTATTTTCTTCGTCTTCCTTCTTTGTCTTCTTCTTTTCCAACACTCGCCACCCTGGCTCGTGTCTTGCGAAGTTGCATTTCGAATCCCAGAAGTAAGACCAAAGTAGAGTCTCTATACAAAAGCCTTTGACACGACCCGAAGGTGTCAGGTCAAAGGTCAGTACTGTCGAGGGTGTAGCAAAGACGAGGATGTGATTACCTTAAGTACTTAGCGAACATGAGGAGGTAAGGAAGATCACCTCTGACCCAGCCTGTGCCAGTGTAGTGAAGGTGAGAATGTGGCGAAAATGGTCTTCGACCCGAGCCATGAAGGTCAGGTCAAAGACCAGTGGTGTCGAGGGTCCAGAGAGGATGCGTTTGATGAGGACAAAGTGAAGATTCATCTGTTTAGGATAACATGAATTCAGATCTATCGGGGTTGTAAGAAAATGAGTTTGGTGATCTGACCTTGTTAATATCAATGTTTCTGGTTTCCCTTATAAATATTAATCCTGAATACGTTTGTTGAGTGATTATTTCCTTATTGCTCTATTACTTTTTGGCAAATGGATTCTTATTTTGTCAATATGTTTTATTCCTGAACTATTTTACACACGATATGAACCGTTTCCCACCAGAACTTCAATTCTGAATACATTTGTCATAAAGAGAGACAATCTTATTCTTAATACCTTAGAAAGAATCGTCTTTTGTTTGGGTTAAATTGTCTTGTTTCTCTCTATTGATTTTCATATCTAAGACAAAAGTCTCCTGCTTTTGATCAAAGAACTTTTGTCACAAGTCTCTATAGAAAAATATATACATTTTTGTTGTTTCTGAAGACTACTCTATTTTTTCTCTCTCTTTCTCTCTGTCTTGTTAACTCTGAGGTCCTGTGTTCATCAAAGGAGCTTGTAATTCTCCCAGGACTCCAGACCTTAATCTCCCGTACAACGTCTGCCTCCCCTGTGGGTCCTGCCACCCCCTCCCCCCTGTGGGTCTTCCTCCCTGAGGGTCTGCCTCCCTGTGGGTCTGCCTCCCTGTGGGTCTGTCTTCTGGTCTTTCTCCCTCTGGGTCCAGATTCTCGAAGCATAATTATTCGTGTCCAGCTCAGTCGTGCTATTTTTCTCTTTATTCATTTTTCTTGGTAATCTTTGACTTTTGCATCACTGGAAAAATTCATCCTCTCTCTCTCTCTCTCTCTCTCTCTCTCTCTCTCTCTCTCTCTCTCTCTCTCTCTCTCTCTCTCTCTCTCTCTCTCTCTCTCTCTCTCTTCTGATGGAAACCGAAGATAGAAAGAAGTAACGAATTATCTACATAAATACGTAGAACAAGATTTTTATTGATTCATTTTTCCTCTCCTTTCCTCCTCGTCCTCCTCCAGGTTGTCAGTCTGTTATTCATGTCTTGGCAAAAAATCAAGATCCTGACTTTTATCACAACTCCTCCATTATCCAGGTTTCCTTTCCATTTGGCCTCAAGCGAAAAAAAAAAAATTGGTTTTAGTAAGAAAAAAAAAATTGCAAAATTATCAATAAATGTGATGATTTGTAAGACTTGTTTGTGTTGTAAATTTGTTGCAAAATGTCCATATCAGTAATTGGTCTTAGCCACCAAGCCTAGCCAACACGTCCAGCTACCACGTCCAGCCAACACGTCCAGCTACCACGTATAGCCAACACGTCCAGCTACCACGTCCAGCCAACACGTCCAGCTACCACGTACAGCCAACACGTCCAGCTACCACGTCCAGCCAACACGTCCAGCTACCACGTATAGCCAACACGTCCAGCTACCACGTACAGCCAACACGTCCAGCTACCACGTATAGCCAACACGTCCAGCTACCACGTACAGCCAACACGTCCAGCTACCACGTATAGCCAACACGTCCAGCTACCACGTACAGCCAACACGTCCAGCTACCACGTACAGCCAACACGTCCAGCTACCACGTACAGCCAACACGTCTAGCTACCACGTACAGCCAACACTTCCCATCACTACGTTCAGCAAACACGTCCAACCCACACGTCTAGCTATCACGTCCTCCCAGTACGTCTGACCTGACGTTACCGTCGGTCGACGCCAACCCCGACATGGCCGAAGCCGGTGCCGACGCCAACCCCGACATGGCCGAAGCCGGTGCCGACGCCGGACCAGTGCTGCCGAGCCGACTATGTAACCCTTCCTTACCGTCTGAACACCTAAACTAAAACTGAAGGTCAAGTTGAGTGAAAGAAAAAAAGAATGGTTAATAAACTTCTCCTCCAGAACATCACTAACCCGCTTATGAGACATAAAAATCAATAAAGTGTTGAATCTGGTATTCGCATGCTAAGTCGATCCCTTAATTTGCTCGTAAAAAGGACTTAATCTCAAGGGGAAAAGATTCTAAACCTGGGTTCGAGTTTCCAGGTTACAATACAGGGTCGCTAATTACCTTAACTTTTTCATTATACTGCTCAGAAGGATGTAATACACTGCTCCTTGTAGGACTTAGAGTCCTATTTTGGGAGTTTTGTTCCAGTCTCTCCTGTGCTGGAGGGATGTTGCTATCGGTATGATCTCAGGGTAATCCTGTGTGCGTTATCCAGCAAGGGTATCGCACGTGCGTGCAAAATAGATGAATCCTCCCACCCAGCTTGTTACTCTACAAGTCAGCAAAGTTTTTGTATGGCAGTCGTCCAGCGCTTACCTGGCAGCGTCCCCAGGCCAGCGCTGCCAGGGGCATGGAGGGAAAAAAAACTATCACCATGTCAACGGTCTGAATACACACACACACACACACACACACAGATGTGACTAAGAAGGTCCAGAGAAGAGCAACCAAGACGATGCTGTAATCAAGAGGGCTGAACTGCCACGAAGAATTGACGTCTACACAACCAGCTGTCCACCTTAATGAAAAGAAGAGTTAGGAGTGACTTGATATCACCACGAAACATCCTGACTCAACAGTTTCTCAAAAATATGATCACAGTTCTTGAAGCAGCTGATGGTGTTGATGATACACAGTCCTTGTGGTGGTATGGTAGTCACCAGAGACCATGACCAGGAGCTGGAAGGATGTTTAAGAAGGCTGTACATAAATACTGGTTCAGTGTAAGGGTGATGGATGCTCGGGACTGTGGATGCCAGCAAGTTAGTCTTGTTGATGGCACAAAGAATGGCATGAGACAGGACCCCACGAGTGTTAAACTCCCTCCCTTGATATACAGGTAGATAACTGGTAATTACTCACATGTCCTCAATAAACTGAATTATGAGACTGTGAATTTGGACAGCATTCAGGGCTACAATGTTTCATCAGTTTAAGAAATGAAGCCCCACGAGTGTACAACTCCCTTCCCATATGGCTCATATAGATAATCATAAACAGATGATTACCCACAGGCATATATGTGTCTGTGGATTTGGATCCTTCTTTCTCCTTTCACCTGTTCTAGTAAGTCCATTTCTTGCAAGGATAAGAGGGGGACGGTAGAGAGAGAATAAGAAGAGTTGAAACCTTATGAAGACTGTGTTGTCCAGCGTCCAGACACTGCACTGCCAGACGCACGACACAACACTCCATCACCATGTCAACGGTCTGAACACGCCCACACACACGTGCGTATGGATTAGGTTTGCCATTGTACCAATATTCTATTTTAAACCATTTTTCCTTCACTAGTGTGTGTCTATCCCCGAGAGCAAGAGAGAAAAGGAAAAGCCAGAGGAAAAGAAAACGAGATGGAATCTTAAGATAACTGCGATAGAATCACAAACGACAACAAATCGAGGGAGGCACGTCAGCTGTCACAACGAGGAAGTAAATAAACAAGAGAGAGGGAGCTGCTGGCGCTGACTAGGGCGCGCCTGCGTGGCTAGCCATCAGGTGAGCCCGCCTCACGAACTCCAACACTAAATGTCAAAGCTTCGGCAGAACATAAAAGTGGAAGATTACAAAAAGATATAACTTTTTCTTGTATATTATTTTCTTTTTATGTTTACAGCTGAGCTCAGTCTAGAATTCTGCCACGACCACAGCTCTGTGAGGGTTTAAGCCACGATCATCTTTAGCCTGTCTTTTCTCCTACTTAAACTGAAAACCTTCAAAAAAAAAATGCTATCAATTTGTTTCATGACAAACTGGTCCGCAGATAAGCTTTCAGCCTCCATAAAGACGAAATTCGACCTCATTTCAAGCAGTGTGGCTTCATTTTCTGCCTGTTGGTTCTCTGGACACCCCAGCATCACAAACTGCTCCCACTTGCCCGTGTATCCCATCATGGAGGCAGTTCATACTCTCCTCTGTCTGGCAGATCCTCTACAACTGGTTATAACCCGTCCTCACAACACCATCTTGAGATAATCCTTCAGTAAATCATGTTTCAGAGAAACACTAATCCAGTCTGGATGTTACACATCACGTAGTATTTCTATCCATTCTTAAATACAAAGACTGACGTAGTATATATTCAACAGGTACCTGCGCATTTCTGACCATTAGTAGATATTGCGCATGTTTGAGCGCACTTCGAATATTTGGACTCATTGTTCTTCACTGCTGTGCTAACCTGTACACCACATTTTCTTCGTAGGTTCTATAACGAAACTATAACCTTAACAACTCTACTGTAGTAAACTGTTGTAACCTTAACAACTCTACTGTAGAAAACTATAACCTTAACAACTCTACTGTAGTAAACTGTTGTAACCTTAACAACTCTACTGTAGTAAACTATAACCTTAACAACTCTACTGTAGTAAACTGTTGTAACCTTAACAACTCTACTGTAGTAAACTGTTGTAACCTTAACAACTCTACTGTAGTAAACTGTTGTAACCTTAACAACTCTACTGTAGTAAACTATAACCTTAACAACTCTACTGTAGTAAACTATAACCTTAACAACTCTACTGTAGTAAACCATAACCTTAACAACTCTACTGTAGTTCTAGAATATAATTCATACTACCCATCGTTGCCTATTCTTTGAACTTTAATTAAACATGTAACCATCCTCATGTTCTCGTACCTGTACAGCCTGCGTCCAGTGAACCCCTACATTCTTGCTTTGCGTCCTTATGTTCCTCACGCTGGAGGCTCAAGTCAAGGAAGAAGAAAAGGCCTTTATACGCACCTTGTTTCCAGTTTGCGTATCCATGACATGACTTTGTGCGCATGTCATCCTTCTCTGCGTGCCCACCGTACGCTATACTCTACTACAACCTCCCGTATCTATAACTGGTTATCGTATGACGTTATCGTCATTAAAGAAACACATTAGACAAGCCGGACGATATCCATTATGGGCCTTAATGACAATGTCTAGTTTACACTTGTATCTTCATCACGTATTAAGTTCAAAGCATATGAGCACGGAAGAGGTTGTTGTGACAACCTGCCATGTTGTTATCTAGGAGTCAGTCATGTTGTTATCCTGGCATCAGTCGTATTGTTAACCAGGAGAGTAGATCAACAAACAGTCAGTCACTTACAGCAACATGTAATCAGAAAATTTGATGTGGTTGTCTGCTGTCGACAGGAAATGAGCCAACAATAAAAACGAAATATATTTATGAATCTGAAATGTCATGACAGGAAAAAGATAAGGACTTAATAAATACGATATTATCATTTCTCTGATTTTGTTGTCATGTTTGGCGTTTTACAGAAAAATACCTAGTTACTGGAGCTGAAAATCTTACATCCTTGTCATATCAATGATTAATCAGCTAAACCTATATATATATATATATATATATATATATATATATATATATATATATATATATATATATATATGTGTGTGTGTGTGTGTGTGTGTGTGTTTGTGTGTGTAACGGTATGACATCTAATGGCCTTTGATAATTTTACTAGCAGTTACATCTAATATTACGAAGCTTACAATGAAGATCAGAGTTCTGATTAAGTGTTCATACCACAGTTGATCGTGATGCGCTGAACTCCAGCACAATGTCTTGTGTGGCGGTTTATAAAGAAATCTACAACATCTTGGCACAAGTGGCGGTCTTCACTACCGTAGCCAACTTCTTCATCACAGAGAAAACTCTTCCATAAACGTAAGGTAACAGAGAGAGTTCCTCTCGTCCTTGGCACGACGACCATTCTATGCTGGCAATACTGATCTGAGTATAACCAAGCCTTCACCTCTTGAGAGACATCGATTCAGTCAATCTCTTCCTTTCTTTAATCCCTCTATGTCCTCTTTAACGATTCTCTTATGTCTCATTCAAGGTCTAGCCCCTATAACTAGCTTCCCTCTGTCACTGAAGAGCAGTTATCACTGCTGCTCAAGTGTTCTAAATGAACATGTGTGTGCTAGACGGAAGTGTTATCAGACACAGGAAGGACAATAGTATCACACACCAGATGACACACTTCAAATTCCTGGGATCGTCTCCAGCTTGGATGGAAGCTTGATTTCCTCTGTCTGTCCCGAGAATAAAATAGAATCAGTTTTATTACTATTTCTTTTCGTTTATTTGGTCCTCTGGGGAAGTGCCTACGGTTTTTATGACTTCGATGTTAATGAGTTTATATCAAATGAAATTCGATTTGAAATGTTTTCGAAGAGTAAAGGAAAGATGTTTGTCATGGTTATCTAAGCTTTACGTCTACTTGATGCCAATGTTTTGATCTTAATTTCACCATATCTAAAAAAGAATTATTCGATGCAAAAAAAAAATCAAAAACTAATTCACTAGAGAGCCTTTCATTCTACGACAGTTATACACCATAACTTATTATCAAACTGTCTGCTTTGATAATCATATGAGTTCCTCATGTTTGAAGTATATGCACGTATAACTGTTTAGGTAAACCCTCGACCTTGTAACACACCAAAACAAGACTTGTCACGAGCACAGGTGTGGAATACACCTGGAAACGACTAAATCCCAACTCTGATGCGCTTGGAGGACATGTTTGTAACTAAAGCCAGGAGTTCATGGAGTCGTCTTTCTGTCCCTTGATCTACTTTGTACTTCGCACACAGATGCAATTAAGACCGCTCAAGAAGAACATTTAAGTCCTTTCGTTGCCTCAGGAGAATCAGGTAAGTTTGTGGGGTCAGTGCAGCTCAACTGCTTCTTTTCACTTCCATTTCTTTTTTAGATTTGGTCTCTGCCTGACTTACGATGTCTTGTTGCTGTGATTAGATTTTGAAGATTGGTGACAAAGTCGACATTTTCAGCCTAGAATGGACCTACTAAACTGTTGTTGCTTGAATTCCTTTGTATTCCTATGTATCTCCGTCCCATGTAACGGGTACCTGCTTGTGCTAATAGCCCGTTTTTCTGGATACATGAGCGAGTTAATCTTGTTGAAAACCATAATGATCTCATCTAATTATCTTTTAATCTTTCTAGTTAATTTTCCTTGTAGCATCCTTATGTAAAATGTAAAGTTCAAGGTAATTTATTGGGGAAAGTTTAGGGAAGAATGTTGGGTTCCCCTTCCTCCATATTGCACTTTTTTTAGTAAAACTTTAATTGGTTTATGAATTTTCAGTTGACAGTGACCTTAACTCCAAAGGTTACATTAATCCTGCTAACATTACATCGTGATAACATTTTTTCCATTCTGTTATCTCACATCTGAAAGCTGAATGTGGATTTTGATTGATGAGACTCATTTCTCTTTTGTGAGACGTGAGATATGACCAAACATATCTATCTTTACATATACTTGTCTATATATATTTCCCTCTCTGTAAGTAAGTTGATTATCTTATAAGACGTTAAGACAGCATTTGGACTCCGGTTAAAGAATATGTGTGTCTGTAGCAACAACCTCATGAGGAAGCACATTGTGAGTTCATCGATGAAACCTTTAACAAATTTATGATCTACTTTCGGGAATCAGATTTTCAGTTTATTTATCCTTTATTCTCCTTCGTATAACCATCGTCTAAAGTGCAGGAGGTACAAGAGCCTCTCCCCATCTGTTTTTGTTCTGGTTCCTCTTATGGAAATATGTGAACCACTGCACACACCGCTGCACACCAGAGCAACTGTTGTCAGAAGAACCGCAACCATCCACCTGCCAGGAGCTGTATCGTTGAGTGGGATCGTCATTTCAAGGCCGTAGACTCGTTCATCTACGCTCCAACTTGCAGAAGGCTTCCTCGAGGAGCGATCATGTAATCCTTACCCAAGTTTGGATATTACTGCAAATTTCATTTGTTATTACGTTTTCATATCTCGCTTTCAAAGCTATTGCTATGTTCTATCACAGAGTCGATAGATTCAGTCGTAGGGGTGGTCAAGACTCACCATGGGTGCAGTAAAAACATTTACGATAATGGCTCAGCATAGACAAAAGTAGACCTACAGCGGGTGCCTCATGTCTTGCGTCAGCTGTTTCTGCACCCGACGAACCCAAAAGCAAAACTAGAAACTTTCGCGAAGATAACAATACCACAACTTGCCAAACCTAACATAATGTCCGTCTTGTTTTCTCTCTCTCCAGCCGTATCTCAGCAACAATTCACCCTTCAAAAGTGGTTCCCACACAAATCAGTAGCATATATACCACATGTGCCTTTGGCGATCGCTTTGTCATACCCTCAACTGAGAGAGAGAGAGTGTCGTCATTGTCAGTCACTCTACCATCAAGCTTGGCGTCGCCTGCCAGTGTCCACCTCAGCAGCAGTGAAGATGACGTAAGAAATGTTGGCAGGAGGAACGCCAGAGGAAAATTCTCTATACGTGAGGATCTTGGCATCTTCCTGTGCTTACTTCATTGTTCCTTGTTCCTTGTGATTACATAGAGAGAGAGAGAGAGAGAGAGAGAGAGAGAGAGAGAGAGAGAGAGAGAGAGAGAGAGAGAGAGAGAGAGAGGCAACAGCCAATCTTATTGGCTTACGTTTCTGTATTGCTTATACCATCATCAGAGTATAAAAGGAAATGATAATATGCACGTCATACCTACATGACAAGCCTCTATACAACGCATAAAGACGAGTCAATCAAACAGTGTTACCCAAGCTAAAAATCCTGCAGTTTACAGATAAATATCCTGACGTTAAATGAGGCATTTAAACAACAAGAAAATTCTAATCTAAATCTGATCAAACTTATTGAAAAGTAAGTCAACACCTTATGTTACCATACTGGGTCTCGCACAGAAGGGAATCCAGTACCGTGACATCTCCGTATTTCCTGACCTTATATCAAGGTACAGTCTTCCTACCTGCGTCCTCCTCCTTCATATCACATTCGTTTATTACTGCACTTGTAGTCGTCCACCTAAAGTCTCATTTCAACTCCACAACTCCGGCATTTATACGACTGACATTGAATTTAATTTACTTCCCTCCTCTTGTCTTCCCGTAAATTAGAGGAGAGACAGACTCACTACACAACATCTTGAAGGTAGAAAAACTCCTTGATAAACTTCCTCCCACGACGAGAGCAAGGAAGGGATGTGTGGAGCTGGAGCCATTACGCTTGGCACTTAACTCAACCAGAGCGCTGGCTGACCCGACTGCCTGGAGGGCAGCCAGCCCAGCCAGAGAGAGAGAGAGAGAGAGAGAGAGAGAGATGGGGAGAAATGAAGCAAGTTCGGGAGGTAGGTTTCAGGTCTTCAGACGGTAAGGGGCAGAGGCAGGTGCTGGTGGACCAGAATCGCCCTAAAGTTAATTTCCTCAAATGTTCTCAACACTTGAATCCAGTTGACTATAATTACCCGCTCGCTACCATTACCCACGTCCTCCCAGGCGACCGGCTGCTGAGGTTAAAGACAAGGACACTAAGTTTTGGATGAATAGCTACATGAACCCAAGAAAGAAGTGTACCAAAGCTGCCTGGAAAGCAAACATTATGAGGTCCGCAAGGAAAACCTTTAGCCAGATAGAATGTGAAACATTCAAACGTCCACATCTCGAACGCTGTTCAAGACTGCTCATCGTACCACAGGCATATTGTTCACTTGGAATACGTCCAACGCAGAACCAATAGATTGGTCAAACTACAAAATATAAGTTGTGAGGAAAAGTTGAAGATCTTGAAGATATAATTATTGCAGAAGAGGAAAACACGAGGGGGTGTACTAGAGATATACAAATCTTAGTAGGTAAAGAAAACTTTGACAGTATGATCTGACGAGGATAATCACAGTGTTTATAGAGACAGATCCAGACTATACAGATGAAGCTAAACTTCTTCATCCAGAGCACTTTACCTGAGCAGTATAATCACTCACAAAACTACAAATGAATTCAAACCCGGACCCGTTAAACACCGTAATACTAGACAAAGGTAAATATTAGGCTAGGCCGATACAAACCCATTCGCTCTTAAGTGCAAGTAAAAATGCAAGATTTGACTGTGTTACGTCATACATAATTGCACCATATCCTGTGTAAATATGTAAACTCTGTGTCACATCCAAAGCCCATATAACACGTATCCCAGACTTACTTCTGATGTCCCGTGTCGCGGGTAGAAAGAGTGGGATCAGAACGGGTGTTTTGGTCCCGGAGATTATAATGGGATGTGTCTACGTGGTCAAACATCCAAGGCAGATACGGGCAACAGAATTACCTGGGATGGGAGTGACTGTACACGGATGGTACTCTCATGTTATGTGCCTGGGACCCTGGCTGGGATTACGGAACGTTGCCAGAGTACTGGATAGATATGGATAGATATGATAACTGTAGCCATGACAAAGATAAACATGTTGAGCTGTGTTTTACAGATTCGTCAACCTTAGTCTAGCATGGGATTCCAGGTTATTTGGTGATGATCTTTTAGAAATGGATGGTGGAATGGATGCTGAGGTACCAGAGAGAGTTATGAAGTGCAGTCCACTAGCTGCTACACTGAAGAAAACAGTGAGAAGCAACAGCTTCAGGATACAACACTTTACCCCCGGCCTAAAGGGCGCTTGTACGGTGGCATCACGGACGAGAGAAGCTGTGTTTTAGGAAATGATTTTGCAAGATTCAAACATGAAACGCGACGAATGACCAGAGTGAGCAATAGAGATATGAATGAAAGATGTAGTTAATGGAGTAATTGCAATAATTAAGAAAAGAGTTCTGGGATAATGTGATAATAAGGAAAGGTTAATCAAAATATCAATAGAAGTGAAATGAAGAAAGGAGAGGAACAAGAAGACAATTGATGTATAGGACGAGGAGTATACATGTGACGCTCAGAACATACATATACTTATATATACTTACAAAGTTGTGTAAAGACACATATGGCTGGAGGAGTGTACTCCTACACCACCAGTAGGTTATGAGAGACATGTTGGATGTGGGTAGGAAGACAGACCTGCAGTTCCCTGCCGAACTCAGAGCCACATAACCAAACTCGGGAAGACACTACTTCGAAGCCTCTCATGACTCCCCTGCAATATACACACAAGTTAGATGTCACAGGCGTCGACGGAGTGAACTTCATTCTGGTATCATATGTAACAGATATCACGTGTCTAACCTTAGCATCACGCACGTAACTGTAATGTTACGAATATATCTTCTAGACATCATGATATAGGAAGCATTATTGTAAGACTCATAATGTTGATATCTCACTTACATTTGATATAGCATTTAGGGAATCTTCTGTTTCGAGAGATTCGAGAACAAATGTAAATTCATTAACATAAGTCGATAGGAAAACTTACAGTTATCCTCTGAACTAATAACTAGGGTTAAAGAAATTTTGATAATGGTAACTACATAATTACATGTGGAAATAAGATAAGCTAAATCACTCATCACTGCCCTACTGATCTTGTACTTAGTCACCATTTGTTTGGATACATACGTATTCCTGGAGCAGTGGATTTTTTGGACCCCTTGCCTCTTACTAATGATAATTCTCTCTCTCTCTCTCTCTCTCTCTCTCTCTCTCTCTCTCTCTCTCTCTCTCTCTCTCTCTCTCTCTCTCTCTCTCTCTCTCTCTCTCTCTCTCTCTCTCTCTCTCTCTCTCTCTCTCTCTCTCCCATACCACCCTTGGGCTCCGCCACCTGCTGGGCAGGGTACACACTTACAATAATAGCGTCGTTCTCATTCCTCTCTCGAACGTGAAGAGCTGGACTTGTGACTGTGTAAGCAGGTGATGACCGCCCTGTCTCCACCCTCAACTCAGCCCTGGGCAAGCAAGCAGAATTCCTGGCAAGATCCACAGTGTTTTTCTTAAGGTTCTTGTACGTCCATCTGGGGTGCAGTGGTTGACGTGTCTAGAAATAACTCTGAATAATTCACGTATTTCTGAGGTTTCGGGAAACTTTACTCAAGTGGAAGCGAAATATGAGAAGCTTATATTTGTAAGATATGAAAACGTATGAAAGATATGAAAACGTATTACTCATGAATTCCAGTTACATAACATCTACATAACCAGTGATGCGCTTCTTGAAAAAGATCCTCTGTCAAAACCTACGAAAGTAACGCTTTTGAACATCAAGATATTTTCATACCTTGATATGGATAATGAAAACTAGAGAGGCAATCAAAAACACACTACGTGCCAAGCCTGTGAGGCACGACGTGTGAGGTGATGCTGAGGCGGGGGTGTTGAGCCGGGGAGGGTGAGGGAAGGAGAGCACGAGCGCAACCCTCACAGTGTGGGTCATCAACACCATCATCGTCCAGAGGCGGTCTTACCACTGTGGCAGGTCTTGGTCGTTCCTCCTCCCCGGTGCACAGATCCCTGAAGCCGGTCATTCCTTCTTCATTAGTCTCGATACTTTCAGGTTCTGATCACGACTGAGTCCCTTGTCTGCTTGTCTACAGTCACCTGACGTGGGTGATGTATACCATCTTTCTCCTGTCCTGCAGCATGTTCCTGAGACACCACTGGTCGACCTGTGTTGGTCGCATCTTCACCACATGTGTCGAGCAACTGATAAATGCCAGCGTCTTCGAGTCCCCCAAAGCCAACATCACGAGCCAGACTAGGAATGTTTACATGAATGGTCGACGTCACATCTACTTCATGATAACTTGGCTGGAGCTGATGACGTGCTGTAACATACCTGAAACTTAGCCTCATCTTTCTTATTCTGTCTGTAGTGGCAGAGGAAGCTCGTCCCAAATCCTTCTGTGATGCTCCTCAATTTTACTCCAGTTTCCGCTCACCTCAACACCTCTACCTTAACGTGCACCTCAACACCTCTACCTTAACGTGCACCTCAACACCTCTACCTTAACGTGCACCTCAACACCTCTACCTTAACGTGCACCTCAACACCTCTACCTTAACGTGCATCTCAACACCTCTACCTTAACGTGCACCTCAACACCTCTACCTTAACGTGCACCTCAACACCTCTACCTTAACGTGCACCTCAACACCTCTACCTTAACGTGCACCTCAACACCTCTACCTTAACGTGCACCTCAACACCTCTACCTTAACGTGCACCTCAACACCTCTACCTTAACGTGCACCTCAACACCTCTACCTTAACGTGCACCTCAACACCTCTACCTTAACGTGCACCTCAACACCTCTACCTTAACGTGCACCTCAACACCTCTACCTTAACGTGCACCTCAACACCTCTACCTTAACGTGCACCTCAACACCTCTACCTTAACATAAAGTTGTAAAGTGATTCCTTCATAGGTTCTCTTACCAGTAGGTCAGTCTGCAAATACCTGCAGACTAGAGTACAGGTTACAAACCACATGAAAATATCACAAACTGTTGGAGGCTCGCAGTTCATCCTGTTAAAAGCAGACTCAACGATGTAGCTCGGCTTGTAAACAAGACGTGATATTCAGAACACGGAGGCCAGACACACTGCCTGGAACACTATAAATAGCACGTACAGACAACAGCATAACGTGTAGTTACCATAGGTAGCTCGACTTTCCACCAAAAGAATATATTTCAAAGATGGAATGACGAGGAAAACGGGACGAAAAGGGAGAAAAGCACTGAACCATGGCAATAACAAGTCAACACGAATTCCAGGCGTACACCGAGGAACATTTGGTTCATCATTAATTACCGTACAGTTAGCGTTGTCTCGCACAGCCAGAAGTGTACCATCATTGTAATGCCACATACTTAGCATCTTGCTATTATTGTACTATCGTGTAGTTGTCCTTGTAGTATCATTGTACGGCTTATTTTCACCATTGTATCATCATTACACAGCTGTGCACTTATCACTGTATTATTGCTGTACTGTCGTATAGTTGGCACTGTATCATCATTGAACTACCGTATGATCATTTCACTATATCATCATTGTACTACCATTTAGCCAGCCCTGTATCACATCAGTGTACTCCTGTATTACCATCATTGCTCTAGGAAGGTCCAGCACCTGGGAAGGGTTTGTGCTCTACCAGTGAAAAAGTTATTAGAGGAGAAGTCGTTAGGAAAATGGAGCCATATTTTCAGGAGCTTTACCCAGCCGACACGCCCAGCCATCCCTGCACCTCACCTTCATCTCTTACTCTGTGTTCTGTATGTTCCACTCTCTCTCTCTCTCTCTCTCTCTCTCTCTCTCTCTCTGCTCCGGGTTGCTGTCTTTTCTCCCTGCCTCACATGCATGTGGGTTTCTAGTATTCAGTCACACACACACACACACACACACACACACACTCCCTCTATTTCACACATCACACTCGACGACGACATTTAAGTCACACGACTCAGAACGCTACATTTTTCCCAGGTGAGCGGTGAGCGCTACGTGCTAGCCTTGCCTAATGGCAAAATCTGGTTGTAAGTAATTGTAACTAACACTCTCACCTGCTGCTGCCCTTGTGTTGCCGCACCATACAACTGTTTAGTGTGTGGTTATTGTATGTATGTTTGTATCGGTTCTGTATGTATGTATGATGACCTTCAAAGATCTGAGAGATAATCATTACATTTCCCTCACACACACAGTGATCTTCCTTGCCAGTATGTTTGTCTTCCTCACGGGACTCACTGGACATGGTACGAGGCGACACCTTCCTCTCTTCCTGAAGAAGGTGTAGTGTTATAAACATGTGTCCACGTCTTAAAGCACTGTAGATCTCAGAAAGTGAATCCTTGTGAATCATTATCCAAATTATTTCTTTTTTCATTCTGTTTCAAGTCATTTCGTACACTCTTTATGACGGGTAAACAAGTATACATTCGTGTAACACTGGCCAAACGTACCTTTCTGTATTCTAAAACCATTTCCCTGTTTGTTATGTTTCTTGTTTACGTGATGCAGGGTTTCAAGGAAAGGTCATCAGACCATGTTCTGTAGGAGGTCCCACGTCCTCGCACAGTTCCACTGGATTGAGTTCATTACCACAGTATTTGTAATACAAATGTAATTATGCATTTCTATCTCCGTAACAAAGTGCCCTCTGTTTAAGCAGACTCAAACAACTAACGAAGTTAATCTCCTCCTGGATTGCCAGTGTGATACGTTCTTTGTGGATTAATGTCTGTAGTTTGTTGTCAGAGTGTGGCTGGTATGATAGCAGGAACCAGACGGCCACAGTATCAGTCACGACCTCCTCCTATCTAACGTCATGGCAGAGAAGTCTTCGGGGCCTCGACGCCACATTCAATGGAAGACCTGCTGGGAAATATTTTTGCCTCCCCGTCAGACAAGCTTTCAAAATCTATTTACTGGAAGATAAGAATGTGGGTCCCCGGGAAGATACATCACACAGGTGAAGTGATACGACGGTTCTGCCTGTGTGGGTGTTGCTGCGTGGTTACTACAACCTTAATACTCTCAGGGTGTCTGGGGTGGTTATAGATGATTGTAATGTCATCAAACTGGCAGCTCAGAATTTTCTACTCTCTCTCTCTCTCTCTCTCTCTCTCTCTCTCTCTCTCTCTCTCTCTCTCTCTCTCTCTCTCTCTCTCTCTCTCTGTCTCTCTCTCTCTCTTAAAGCATCTACGTATGAAGGAGATAAATGGTCTCCCATTATCTCAACGAGCGCCCCATTCACCAAGCCCTTGACCATCTCACTGGAGTGACACAAAATCGTTACACGTTTTCCGAAGATCATTTTCTGCCCAATGACCATCGCTTTGACACACACGTCTGCTCCCTACACGGCTAATGGCAAGGGAAATGACCGCATTTCTTGTAGTAAAGTTCACTTTTTTATTTACTTCCTCCACCTTGATAACACATAACACATAAATCAGAAAAAAATACATATTAAACAAAATCATTTGAACCACAGAAATGTGATAACACCTTCACACTGAGATTGGTACACTGAGCGTCAGGATTCGGTCATGGATTAGTAAGATCTGTCGATGACTGGTAGCTTCCAGGAGAAGGGCTCTGCGTGACCAGAGTGTGGGCGGAAAATGGTGGGAGGAGCCGAAAAAATATTGCAAATGACACAATAACTACAAGAACATCATTTATCATGTGGCAGTAACAGTAGCCTCTCTCTCTCTCTCTCTCTCTCTCTCTCTCTCTCTCTCTCTCTCTCTCTCTCTCTCTCTCTCTCTCTCTCTCTCTCTCTCTCTCTGTGACAGCAAGAAATCGAACCTCGCACCATTTACGTGGTAGCTGGGTGGGCTATGCCGCACAGTGTCAGTGTAGCCAATTAGCATGAAAACGGTACGAGGGATCCAGTCCTTGTTGTTGGAAGGCATTATATGACCTGTGAAAGGACACCTTCATACGTAGTATACACACACACACACACACACATTATATATATATATATATATATATATATATATATATATATATATATATATATATATATATATATATATATATATATACAATGTGTGTGTGTGTGTGTGTACATAGGATGATGACGCAGGGCAGGGCAACACTGGCCACGATGGGTCGTGTCTTCTGCAGGAGGCTGCTCACCCTGACGTCGACTGGGACCCCAACATGGACGTCACCAGATATCCCACGGTATATTCTGCACTGTTTGACACTGTCATGACCCCGCACTCTGGAATGACTGTATAGCTCATTCTGTTTCCAGTTATAGAGCATAAATGGTCCATAACCGTAATGGGAAAGATAACTCGGGGAAAAAATTTCAGGTTACAATTTTTCTTTTTGTACATGAAATACACACGTGATGAAGTCATGTTTATGTTTAGAGACTACATCATCCGGTCTGTTCAACTCTAAAATCCAACTCCATAAGGACGTATAAGTCATAACAAGGCAGTACAATAACCACTCTCTTAAACCTTGTCTACATTTCGTCCGTGGAGACGAAAGTTCCTCAAATGACTTACGTCCACTTATCTGCCAGGGGTTGAGAGGGATCACACGTAGCGGAGTTACACATCACATCACACATGTAACAAACCAACTCTGGATACATCTCGTCAGGTTTACTCCAGCCAGACGAGGTGTTGGTGAGTACGACCGAGTCTCCCGCGAACCTGACCCTCCCCCAGTGATCCAGTCTGTCTTCTGTGTAGTTAAATCTAAGGAAAAACAATAAGACAATTTTGCAAGGCAGTCACACATGTCACTAGAAACGAAGTTAATCTAAGTTATCATATCCTAACTTCACCTTTACCAACACAATTAAGCTTAACTTAAGTAGTCATACGTTCAGACTTACTGTCACAACGATCAGACGGAACTCATGCCCTCCTGCGTCATCGTTAACCACCTGTTTGGCAATACGTCACTCTCATCTTGGGTAACCAGGTCAGCAGTGAAGTGTCCTGTGCGACAAGATATCATTGGGTCTGATTCCTACAAGTATTTCTGCTACACTTAGCGCCACCACACTAAGCGTTACCACACTAAGCGTTACCACATGATAAACGTGTTTAAATGTGATTCCTTAAACATGAAAGACCCGAGTCATCCTGGCAGCTAGATCATTCAGTCATGACTAATGAATTTATATTAGATGAAACAGAAATTAATTTCTATGAATCTGTTCAATTTAACGGCTACAGAGAGGAGAGTGGTAATTAATCCCTTGAGTACGAGGGTACGACCCTTGAACACGACGGTACGACCCTTGAACACGACGGTACGACCCTGGAACACGACGGTGCGACCCTGGAACACGACGGTGCGACCCTGGAACACGACGGTGCGACCCTTGAACACGACGGTACGACCCTGGAACACGACGGTACGACCCTGGAACACGACGGTACGACCCTTGAACACGACGGTACGACCCTGGAACACGACGGTACGACCCTTGAACACGACGGTGCGACCCTTGAACACGACGGTACGACCTTTGAGCACGACGGTACGACCTTTGAGCACGACGGTACGACCTTTGAGCACGACGGTGCGACCTTTGAGCACGACGGTGCGACCCTTTAGCACGACGGTACGACCTTTGAACACGACGGTACGACCTTTGAACACGACGGTGCGACCCTTTAGCACGACGGTACGACCTTTGAGCACGACAGTACGACCTTTGGATATGAGGTGGCCTGGACTTTAACTAAACCCTTAAGCAACGGGATGAAAACAATGCCATCACCACTGTGTCGTTCCGACGCGTTCGAGCCGTATAGTCGCGCTCAAGGGTCGTACCGTTGTGCTCAGGGGACGTACCATCGACCTTAAAGGTCCAAACCCCAGTGTGTCGAGAGTGGTTGCCACAGACCACCACTACGGACATTTCCCAAGTTGTTGAGAACGGTCATTTGGGGTGGAATTGCCCGGAAACGAAGTAATTAGTAATGATTGAATTTCCCCTTGTCTTGATGGTCATAGTTCTGAAGTTGCGGTGAGTGTTCGAGAGAGAGAGAGAGAGAGAGAGAGAGAGAGAGAGAGAGAGAGAGAGAGAGAGAGAGAGAGGACGATAAACAGAAATGGTTATCATTTTATAACCGTCTCTGACACTCGAACTGCTGCTGACTAAGATGAAATTGTTGGAATTTCGAAAATCAAAAACAAATAATTCCTACCATGACTTCCGTAAGAATGATGATACCACTTTGTATAGTATCTATCATATATATATATATAACTGGAGGAAGTGAAGTGTTTTAGATATCTGGGAGTGGATCTGGCAGCGGATGGAAACATGGAAGCGGAAGTGGATCATAGGGTGGGGGAGGGGGCGAAAATTCTGGGAGCCTTGAAGAATGTGTGGAAGTCGAGAACATTATCTCGGAAAGCAAAAATGGGTATGTTTGAAGGAATAGTGGTTCCAACAATGTTGTATGGTTGCGAGGCGTGGACTATGGATAGAGTTGTGCGCGGGAGGATGGATGTGCTGGAAATGAGATGTTTGAGGACAATGTGTGGTGTGAGGTGGTTTGATCGAGTAAGTAACGTAAGGGTAAGAGAGATGTGTGGAAATAAAAAGAGCGTGGTTGAGGGAGTAGAAGAGGGTGTTTTGAAGTGGTTTGGTCACATGGAGAGAATGAGTGAGGAAAGATTGACCAAGAGGATATATGTGTCGGAGGTGGAGGGAACGAGGAGAAGAGGGAGACCAAATTGGAGGTGGAAAGATGGAGTGAAAAAGATTTTGTGTGATCGGGGCCTGAACATGCAGGAGGGTGAAAGGAGGGCAAGGAATAGAGTGAATTGGAGCGATGTGGTATACCGGGGTTGACGTGCTGTCAGTGGATTGAATCAAGGCATGTGAAGCGTCTGGGGTAAACCATGGAAAGCTGTGTAGGTATGTATATTTGCGTGTGTGGACGTATGTATATACATGTGTATGGGGGTGGGTTGGGCCATTTCTTTCGTCTGTTTCCTTGCGCTACCTCGCAAACGCGGGAGACAGCGACAAAGCAAAAAAAAAAAAAAAAAATATATATATAAAGCACCAAATGCTTCAGTTAGTCCATTCACTATCAGAGTGGGATCAGGAAACTTTATAAAACAAAATGTTTCCTATTTGAGTGAAGTTATCATGTTGATCTCCACTCGTATTGGTATGTAACTCTGCGTCACCAGGTTGCCTGGGATATTCAGAGCAATTGAGAAACCCAGCGATGTTAGATCTGCTTTCAGTCGTGTCTCGCCTGCGGCCTAAGCTTCGTGGTTCAGCAAAGATCATACGTGTGTTTGGTACATGCATGAATAAAGAGAATCATGCATGGATTCAGAAACGTAATCCCAACTTGGATTTGTGAGTCCAGTGTACCTACGTGGCCAATGTGAGATCATTATTCAACCTTGGTCCAGAGAGGTTCTCAGGTACGTAGTTAACTTTACCTTATTAGATCTAAATGGTCAGTGGTAACAAGTTCTCTAAACGTAAATAGATATAGATTTTTGAAGTCATCTTGCTTCTCACTCTTACTGTGCTTCAACAACCTTGTGTCAGAGATCACCACCAGACACCACCGCCACTGCTGTGAGTATTGCCAACGTTGTTGATAATGATGGTTTCTGTCTGAATTAGAAGCGCAGAGAAGTGAGGTAATTAATAAGGATTAAATTTCTACTTCTTTCAAAAGGAAAGATCTAAAGTCTGAGAGTGCGTTCAGAGAAGGACGAGTCAAATTAAAATCATCATTAGATTCAGCATTTGCTGAGCTCTTGATAAAGAAACAACCGAATTCATATTTTTTTTTCTATAGTGAGGGACTTAGCAAGAGCAAAACGTATCCCAGTGAAAGTTTATCTCTAATGAAAGAATTAAAGTGAAAGGAAAAGAGAGAAAAAGTAATCAGAGTTCCACAGGTGTGTGTAGACCTGACTCATGTTGGTAGAAAGCTTATTTGAAGGAGAGACAGAAGGAGGATAAGACTTCAGCAACTTAGCAGTTCGAGGGAGAAAGGAGTTGTCGTAACGGTCAAACCTCGAGTGCCCCTACTCTACACACAAACTGTAGGAAGCAGCAGCCAGCCGTGTGTCCTGGGGACGGGTCACATGCAAACAGCTCACGAAAACAGTGGCCAAAATATGATTCCTGTAGAAAATAGAGAGCGCAGCAACACCGGGGCGGACAGGAGAATTAATTAGACGGAATTATTCTAATTCCGCTCTCGATCATAGAGAGTTGGAGGATGAGCCACCCCAGATGTCTGAACCCCCGTAGATAAGAAACAGTTGCTCACAAGAAAGTAATCAGGTCACCTAGACAACGCTCCCAGCTTTTGGGAAGCAGATTTTGTTACGTTCATTATGTGGGGTTTCCATGTAAATCAAATGATGAATGAAATAGATCATTTCTATATACATAAAACTAATAAAACAGTAAAAGAAATGAATAACAAATTGTCTTTAGGATAAGATTATTTGGAAATAAAATCAAAACGCACTTTTATCTACCTTCGTGCGAGTGCGGTTGGTTAATACCATGTTAATACATCAAGTGGGAGGTCAAAAGGGCAGATATCCACGACCTTGTGCGTACCAGCGAACACTTAAGTCAGCTAACGGCTGGAGGACCTGAAGTGCGCATTTGCGTGAAAACTTTGCATGAGTGTAGCGAAGGGTTGAGGTTAAGTGTGTTTTCTGCAGGTGCCGCCAGGACCTGCACAAGTGATTAGTGGGTAAACATCTCACCAAATACACAAACTCTTTCATACTAAGCATAACATTCAACAACATACGCCTTACACGACAAAATTCTGTACTCTTGATATTCCTGCGGTGAGCGTTACGCGCTAACCCCAACCTAATGGCAAAAATCTCAGCAAAAAGTATAGGCTTTCAAGAGACATTGCCCACGAGTGTAGAACTCCCTCCTCGTACTACACAATAGGTAATTACACAATGCTTCTGGTTCTGTGGGAATCACAGGCTGCTTGGTACTAAGACATGGCAAGATAACACAACTCTGACACATAAATCTTAGCTTACGACCCTTAGACACGACGCAACTTCCCCTGGATATGATAACGTGACATTTGACCTGACCTTCAGCGTCTATCCATAGCACCTAGACATGTGATGAGATTCATCTATAGATAAAAATGATTAAACGTCTGTATATCAGTTCTGGCTAAAGTTCTTCAGTGTATGACAAAAAATTATGTATATATTCGTCTATCTAGCAAACTTTCTATACAGTCATCTATATATCTATGCAGCTAACTATCATAAACAACAAAACACGGATCACCCTCAATAACCAACAGACCCGTTTTGACCTGACTGAGAGAGGTGTTTATCTTGAGAACCCAAACACCAGGAGTAGGTTGGGTCATGCAGGTCATCAAGTGGCTGCACTTCAGGAGTTCATGCAGACATTCATCTCCAAGTGGACGTGCACGGAAATGAGGCCGACAGTCATAACTCAGTATCTTCATGTCTCTGTTGTAATGTACTAAGTTCCGGTGTGGTGGTTCACGGAGTATGGTAGGAGGGAGAGAGAGAGAGAGAGAGAGAGAGAGAGAGAGAGAGAGAGAGAGAGAGAGAGAGAGAGAGAGAGAGAGAGAGAGATGGAGGGTGTGTGTGTGTGTGTGTGTGTGTGTGTGTGTGTGTGTGTGTGTTTGGTGTGTGTAATTGCCTGTTTGTAATTACTTTACGGGGAAGCATTTCTAGGTTTCATCTCATGAATTTTCTGTGTTCCAGTTTTTCAAACAATGTTGTCCACATTCACACTTTCATCATTCCGTTTATTCCATTCATCTACAACTCTAATTTTATTTCATTGCTTCTTTGCATCTTTTCAATTTTCTTTGCTTATTTCATGTTATGGCTTCTGGATGTTCTATCTTGTAGCTTACAAAGAAACACTGTTCATTGCTGACATCATCACATACTCCGGGGGACCTGCGGCCACTGCAGTGAAAGGATTAAGCAAGGTAAAACCCTGACGAATATGAGATGACTTCCACGAACGCCACTCTGCCAGTCGACACATCCTGAGGCATTAAGGCCCGTCCATGAGTCTGGGAGCTTCCCTCGCAGTGCTGTTAAACCAGTGGAACATGTCTTCTTCTCCTTCCTCCGGTGCCATACGACCTGAGGACTAGTCTTGCACTCCCGGACTTACGTTTTAGTTCGCCCGTCTCCTGAAGCATTAAGCCTGGACGCACACCTTCCCTCCCTCTATTCTGCAATTGTCAGACTGGAGATGAGGTCATACTTCACATCACCCAGTGATCAACCTGATGAAGAGACTTCACTCTCTACTCCCACAACGATGTGATACGGAAGGACGGATCCTGAGGTTGACCTTAGACTTGTCTGTTAAAGGGACAGACTTCAAGATTGACCCCATCCTGGCCTGCAGGAGGGAGAGGTCTCGCGATTGCCCCATCCCTGCCTGCAGGAGAGACGGGTTCCATGGTTGACCCCAGCCTAGGCCGCAGGAGAGACGGGTCCCATGGTTGACCCCAACCTAGCCTGCAGGAGGGACGGGTTCCATGGTTGACCCCAGCCTGGCCTGCAGTGCGTGCGAGGAGTGGCAATGTTGTCTGCACTGGATCCTTTGCATTCTGATCTTTCCTTCATCATTAACAAATCAGTTAACAACATAATTCATGGTACTGTTGGTTTGCGTTTAGCATTATAGATGTTTTGACTGTATACAGAAATTGCACAACCAATTTTTTTCTAATTCTACGTAAACCCTGTATTCAAAACTGATCGTTACAGAGTACTGACACGGACGTTTGACTGCTTTTATCTTAAGTAAGAAAACGTAAGACCTTTACGAAAGGTAAACATGTTTGGTGAGATGGTGACTCCGTCGAGTAGGTGAGGAGCCGTGGCTGAATTATTATGCAGATATTTTGATCAATATGAAGAGATGAGGGAAGAGATTCGTGTGCGAGGATCCTCCCGCTATACCTACAAAACACGAGGCTTCACGACGGCGTTGGAAAATACCTTATGCTCATATTCATGAGACTATATATATACAGGCACATGATACAGAGAGATAGAGAGAGAGAGAGAGAGAGAGAGAGAGAGAGAGAGAGAGAGAGAGAGAGAGAGAGAGAGAGAGAGAGAGAGAGAGAGAGAGAGAGTTATGAGTAAGGCTTTGGGAAACATGACAGAGACAAGCAAAACGATAAAGGCAAACATGAACCAAGAGAATGACTCAGACTTAGACTCATATATGGTAAGGAATTAGATGAGAGAAATAATGAGAGAAGTGGTATGACACATGAAGAGAAAACTGAGACAATGAGGGAAGGAAGAGGCAAAAGATTAGGTAGTAAATCGCGCATAGAACGAAGTCCTGAGGTACCATGCAATTGGAGTTTACTACTTTGACCGGGGTGTGGGAGATCGTACGGGGAACACTGCAGATGTTCATCGAAGGCAAATGCCAGTATTGATCTTGGTGTATATTCTACTAGCCAGGTGTATGGGAATCATCGACAGTTGTTGTTTCAGCCAATACTATGAGGTTAACCAGGTGGTGGAGACACCACGACCTGTACCTCCAGATGAGAAGATAAACATTATTCCAACCAACAGGAAGGAGGCCAGATAGACATCGACGAAAATAAAGCACAAACGTGGAACAAATGAAGACAATAGACAGCAGCCAGAGGACAAATATGGACCTCGCTTACCTTACGGTGATGACGGAGAGATAGTGATTTTGCGTCGTGGCACAACAGAATCTCAACCATCCATGCAGAGGATTCACACCAGTGAGAAACACTCGAACCATGCAAGGAACACACAACAGTGGGAGGCTCTCCAAGCGTACAAGGGACTCACACTGGTAAAAAGCACACCAAACGTACAATTAACTCACACCAGTGAGAAGCCCTCCAATCATGCATATGACTCACACCAGTGAGAAACACTCCAAGCATGCAAGGGACTCACGCTAGTAAGAAGCACTCCAAACATGCAAAGGAATCGCATTAGTGAAAGCACTTCAAGTGGGCAAGGGAATCACGCCAGTGAGAAGGAATTCTGGGGAATCACACAAGTGAGATGCACTACAATCATACAAGGGACTCGCGCCAGTGAGAAACACTCCAAGCATGCAATGAACTTCACCAGTGAGAAGCACTACAAACATGCAAGGGATTCAAGGCAGAGAGAAACACTCGAAGCATACAAGGGACTCACACCAGTGAGAAGCACTCCAACTATGCAAAGGACTCACACCAGTGAGATGCACTTCAAACATGCAAAGGACTCACACCAGTGAGATGCACTCAAAAATGCAGAGGACTCACAACAGTGAGAAACACTCATAGCATTCAAGGGACTCACACTACTGAAAAACACTCCAAGCATGCAAGTAACTTACACCGGTGAAAAACCCTGTAGACAGGCACTCAAAAATGCAGGCAACTCACACCAGTGAAAAGCACTTCAAATATAAAGGATCCACATTAGTGGTAAACACTCCAAGCATGCAAAGGACTCATACCAGTGAGAAGCACTTCAAACGTACAAGGGGCTCACACTTGTGAAAAGTAACTCACACCAGTGAGAAGCACTCTAAACATGCAAGGAACTCACACCGGAGAAAAGTATTCCAAACGTAAAGAGACTCGCACCAATCAGAAAAACAAACATTCAAGGAACTCGCGCCAATGAGAAGCACTCAAAACATACACTGGACTCATACAAGTGAGAAGCTTTTCAAGTATGTAAGAGACTCACACTAGTAAGAAGCATATCAGGAATCAAGAAACTCACACCAGTGAGAAACACGCCAAATATACTAGGAACTCACACAAGTGAGAAGCATTCCAAACATGCAAGGGACTCATACCAGTGTCAAGCACTCCAAACATGCAGATAACTCACGCCACTGAGAAGCATTCCAACCATCCAAGGGACTCACACCAGTGAGAAGCATTCCAACCATCCAAGGGACTCACACCAGTGAGAAGCATTCCAACCATCCAAGGGACTCACACCAGTGAGAAGACACCAGTAAGAAACACTCCAG
Organism: Panulirus ornatus; assembly: GCF_036320965.1. NCBI lineage: Eukaryota > Metazoa > Arthropoda > Malacostraca > Decapoda > Palinuridae > Panulirus > Panulirus ornatus. Next base: position 18,694,424 of record NC_092264.1, read on the forward strand.
TATGCAAAGGACTCGCTTCAGTGAAAAGCACTCCAAGTGTGCAAGGGACTCATACTAGTGAGAAGACATTCTAAGGAATCACACCAGTGAAAAGCACTCCAAGTGTGCAAGGGACTCATACCAGTAAGAAGACATTCTAAGGAATCACACCAGTGAAAAGCACTCCAAGTGTGCAAGGGACTCATACCAGTAAGAAGACATTCTAAGGAATCACACCAGTGAAAAGCACTAAAATCACTAGAACTCACACCAGTGAAAAACACTTTAGATACAAACGGGACTCACACCAGTAAGAAGCACTAAAAATGAAAAAAGGAACTAATACCAGCAAGAAGCATTCCAAACATACAAGGAACTCACAACAGTGAGAAGCACTACAAATACGCAAAGGACTCACACCAGAGAGAAGTACTCCAGACATGTAAAATACTCACACAGGTGCAAAACACTCCAAAGAAGCAAGGGACTCACACCAGTGAGAAGGCATTTTAGGGAATCACACCAGTGAAAAGCGCTACAAACATACAAGGGACTCACACCAGTGAAAAAAAAAAAAAACACTCCAAGCAAATAAGGGATTCACACCAGTGAGAAGCACTCCAAATGTGCAAAGGACTCACACCAGAGAGTAGTGCAAATATGCAAAGGACTCACACCAGAGAGAAGTATTGCAAATATGCAAAGGACTCACACCAGTGAGATGCACTCAAAAAGGCAGGGAACTCACACCAGTGAGAAATACTTCAAACATGCAGAGAATTCACACCAGTGAGAAGCACTTCGAGCATTCAAGGGACACACAACAGTGGGAAGCAATCCAAACGCACAAGGGACTCACACTGGTGAGAAGCACACCAAATATATAAGTAACTCACGCTAGTGAGAAGCCCTCCAATCATGCAAATGATTCACACCAGTGAGAAAACCTCCAAGCATGCAAGGGACACATAATAGTGGGAAGCTCTCCAAACGTACAAGGGACTTACACTGGTGAAAAGTACACCAAACGCACAAGTAACTCACACCAGTGAGAAGCCCTCCAATCATGCATATGACTCACACCGGTGAAAAACACTCCAAGCATGCAAGGGACTCATACTAGTGAGAAGCACTCCAAACATGCAAAGGCGTCACATTAGTGAAAAGCACTTCAAGTGGGCAAGGGAATTACACCAGTGAGAAAGCATTTTAGGGAATCACACCAGTGAGATGCATTACAATCATACAAGGGACTCACTTCAGTGAGAAACGCCTCAAACATGCAATGAACGCCACCACTAAGAAGCACTACAAACATACATGGGATTCACACCAGTGAGATACACTTCAAGCATACAAGGGACTCACACCAGTGAAAAGCACTCCAAATACACAAAAGACTCACACCAGTGAGATGCACTCTAAACATACAAAGGACTCACACCAGTGAGATACACTCAAAAATGCAGGACTCACAACAATGAGAAACACTCCAAGCATACAAGGGACTCACACGCGTGGGAAGCACTCCAGTCATGCAAATGACTCACACCAGTGAGATACACTCCAAGCATGCAAGGAACTCACACTAGAGAAAAGCACTCCAAGTGGACAAGTGACTCACACCAGGGAGAAGGCATTTTATGGAATCACACCAGTGAAATGCACTACAATCATACAAGGGACTCACGCCAGTGAGAAACACTCCAAACATACAAGGGACTCATATTAGTGAGAAGTACTCTAAACAAACAAGAGACTCACACTAGTGTGAAGCACGCCAAACAAACAAGACACTTAGACCAGTGAAAAGCACCCCAAAGAAACGAAGGACTCATACCAGTGAGAAACACCCCAAACATTCAAGAGACTCACAGCAATGAGAAAGAAAACCAAAAGCGTCCAGACTGGAATCAGAAAAGTGCCACAGACCTTTTGAAGAAACCACAAGTCACAGAGAAAAAAAAAACTCTGAAAAATGAAATAAAAATTTTAAACCGAAAATATCGAAGAAAATTCACAGAAAAGAAGAAAAATCCATAAGTGAATTAGAAAACTTTTCTGTTTATACTAAATTCAAGACAAGGATCAGCAAGGACTCACCAGGAACAGAAGAGGATGATAGCCAGAAGATGAGTCAGACACTAAAGAAGCAGTGTAAATCAGTGTTCAGTGAGTCAAAGTTCAACTTAAAGATAAACGACCCAAACGACTTCTTCCCAAAAGTCAGTCCCTGCGTTAAACATACATTCTCTCCGCGCCACAGACTTGGTGAAGAATACCGGCAACCTGTGCACGTCCACCGCTTCAGGACCAGACTCTCAGAACTCTCTCCTTCTAATAGAATAAAAACGCCATCATTAGAGGCAGTATTTATCTCTGGAAAGAGAGTCTGGATCTTGGAATAATCCCATCATTTCTGAAATTGAATTCCGTGGCAGAACTCTATGCAGAGGAAGCAAAGTAGGTATGAAAGGCTACCGACCCAAATGTACTTACATCACACATCATGAGACAACTGAGGGGATCCTACGGTGTAAGGTGACTAACTCCACGGAATCAAGAAATCTGCAGAACCCAGAGCAACAAGACACAAGGTGGAAAAGATCATGCCTCTCTTAGTTGCTCGATCACGACGATATTACGGTAGACGCGTTGAAGAATGATAGTACTAACGTGATAGACAGAGACTGAGCTACACCTGTAACAAATGCGATCCTGGTCTCATAACTGACAAATACAGAAGAAGGGATTAACTGGGAGAGCGGGAAGATGATGATATCTGACAAACTTACTCATAGTGAACATTACAACAGTTTCTCTTGAAAAGAAAAAGAAAAGCAGGCTGGATTCTACGGACCTTCAAGATGATGTTCTTCAAGACACTTTCTCTTTTGCTAGCACAATGCTGTGTACTGACATCGTCTCTCTGAACCACAAGCAACAACTGAAAGCTGTAAGTTTGTATTCTCTCAAGCGCAGACTGGAAGATACATATCATAATCTACACTTGGAAACCCTGGAGAGTATAGTGACCAATCTGTACTTAAAGACAGGCCCCTGTTGGCACAACAGGCGTGGAACACTTCGTTATGCTACCGTTGGGACTGAAAAGTTCAAGGAATACAGTTAGAGACACATTAGCAACATCTGAGGCCTAAATGTATATAATGGGTTATCTGCAGCCATTACGAACAGTGTTAACTGTTCAGTGGAGATATATAAAAATGGTCTAAAGAAGTACCTACAAAATGTCCAAGAATAACCAGGATGTAGTGGTTGCTTAGGCCTATGAGCCACGGCCTCCAACAGCCGGATTGATTAAAGGAGCAGCACGACAACTTGGTCGTGGACTGAAGTGTGGGAGGGAGTATGGCATCGTTAGATACACGTAAGGTAACTTGGTTACAATGGAGAGGTCTAGCTAACGAAGGGAAATGATTACATTACGACTTTCTCTAACATCAGGATTTCTTTCTCGTCCCTGAGTATTGGCTTCCCTCCTCTCCCTTATATTTTCATCCTTGTTCTTGTCCTCTGCTCGCCTTTTGCTGTCCTCCTTCACATCCCATCTGTACCTCCTCCCTCTCGCCCTCCAGCCTCCCTCACTCCCCACCCTGACCCTCCACTCTTGTTCTCCGTCACTTTTCTCTCCTTCTGTTTTCCACTCGCGGACCTGTTGCTCCCGGGCGGCGGCCTGGTTTAGAACCTGTTGAAGTCGTGACCTGCCACCAGACGACCTCAGGGATCAGACGACCCCAGGGCTCATGACGTCACGATGCCTGCCTGTTACTAGAAGCAAACATGCAAACACTCATACACACAAGCACATGCGCGCGCGGGCACACACAAAGCCTCTCTCTCTCTCTCTCTCTCTCTCTCTCTCTCTCTCTCTCTCTCTCTCTCTCTCTCTCTCTCTCTCTCTCTCTCTCTCTCTCTCTCTCTCTCTCTCTCTCTCTCTCTCTCTCTCTCCTCATATATATATATATGAACATAAAAGCACATAAACACATGCACAGTATCATAAAGCTCTCCCCAGTCCAGTTTGACCCGAGAACCAAATCACAGATTCCATTCATACCCAAGAAAACTTCGCCCGAGATCAAACTTTCATCCGTCATGAATTGAATTTTCTCCTGAGATTCTTCGTCCAGAGTCTGGTGGCTTTCACCAGGAGATTCCTGGCTCCTGAGCGTTTCCTAACCTCTTAACAGAAGGTTATAGCATGCTTCCTTGTTTTCTCGCCTTTCCTCAGTAATTTCTAATCATTCTCAGTGGTTTCTAACATTCAGTATCTTCTATACATTTTCCAAGGTTTCTCTTCTTATTTTGTCAGTCTAGGGTAGTCGCCCTCCATCAGAGGTTTCTAGTCTTGACAGAATCGACAGCTCTTGGGTTTTCTAGCCACTATCTACAGTTATCTGTCTCCTACTCGTGGATTTTATCCTCATCCTCAGTTTTTCATCTATGTCTTCTAGTGTTTTCTGTCCTTTGTTTAAGATATCTACAGTATTCTTCCATCCCTATCACTCCTCCAGGTTTCTCCACTCACTCAGGTAGACATTTCTCACCCCTCCTAACTTTTCGACAGCAAAATCGAAAGTACTTAAAGACGTCACATAAGAACTTTTTACCTAGCAAAATATTGTTCCTCCACCGGACCATAAAGAAGGAGACTCCCGGCCTCTCTCTCAGAGGCCACCAGACGCCAGTTAAACCCACAACGTGGCAGGAATTCAAGACCCTTCGGCCACAGAGGCAAGCGTCCCTACCCACGGCACAGAGCCAAAGAATGTCGATCCATAATGCGACCGCGCGACCTTAAAGAGAGGCTCTGTGGATCAAGAAATATCAGACGAAGTTCGAAAAGAAAGTAAACTCGGCCATCGTAAGTCTTCGTCAAGGATGTTCCACCACACCAAGGCGTTGACACAGACATGAGAGTACATCTGTGTACTGTAAACTACTGGAAACACTGCGTAGTTTATCGTAAACTGCTGAAATTACCTGACGCAGAGCGTCTTCTCCTATAGTAGAAACGCCGACATCTTCGACGACCTTACAAGTAAAGCGCCAGACGACCACTACCACGAGGGCTGCAGACACCTCCAGAAACACACACGTAGTCCTTCACTTGCACCCCCTGTGTGTGGAGTGTCATGCCTTCACCAAGTGATATAAAGCGCTTCTAGTGATGGTAATACGGTTAAATTCTATATAGACTCAACGTTACACAAAGGGTTAATAGTTTCGCTGTGCGAGGTACTGACAAACACTAGCCTCGTGCTATTAGTCGTGCGAATCGAAAGCTCGAATTACGAAGAGTGTGAGGAAAGAGCTGTGTTGATGGGTGCGTGTTGTGGTACGCCTGCAGCCTAGGCTGATACGACTGAGGTATTACTGACGGCTGGGGCGACCAGCTCGTGTGGAGATAGAGGGAACAGACGAGGAGATTGGTCTAGGGATACAGGCAAAGTTATGGGCATGGCTAAGATAAAGAGTGAGGGAGGTGAAAGGGAGAGCGAGAAGAAATGGTTCAGGGAAGGGAGAGATGAAGGATGATGCAGAGGTGAGACTGTAGTGATGTTGAGGGTAGAGAGGTTGAAGGTGATGTTGAGGATGGTGATGTTGAGGGTGGTGATGTTGAGGAAGGTGATGTTGAGGGTGGTGATGTTGAGGGTGGTGATGTTGAGGGTGGTGATGTTGAGGGTGGTGATGTTGAGGATGGTGATGTTGAGGGTGGTGATGTTGAGGGTGGTGATGTTGAGGGTGGTGATGTTGAGGATGGTGATGTTGAGGGTGGTGATGTTGAGGGTGGTGATGTTGAGGATGGTGATGTTGAGGGTGGTGATGTTGAGGGTGGTGATGTTGAGGGTGGTGATGTTGAGGATGGTGATGTTGAGGGTGGTGATGTTGAGGGTGGTGATGTTGAGGGTGGTGATGTTGAGGATGGTGATGTTGAGGGTGGTGATGTTGAGGGTGGTGATGTTGAGGGTGGTGATGTTGAGGGTGGTGATGTTGAGGGTGGTGATGTTGAGGGTGGTGATGTTGAGGGTAGAGAGGTTGAAGGTGGTGATGTTGAGGGTGGTGATGTTGAGGGTGGTGATGTTGAGGGTGGTGATGTTGAGGGTGGTGATGTTGAGGGTGGTGATGTTGAGGGTGGTGATGAGGAAAACAAGTTGAAAGCGGTGGAAAGATGGACGACTGGATGTTTAAGGGTGAGAAAGGAAGACGCTGAGAAAGAGATGGAAGAGAAGATAGACATAAAGAGGAAAGAAAGGATACTCTTGATAATGAAAGGGCAAAAAGTGTTGTGCAAAGGGAATTGAGGTGGATGGAAGGGATGTAAAGGTCAGCTGGTGATGGGGAACTGTCAGAGAGAAAGTCGGAGATTAAAGGTGGGAAACAAAGCTCAAGTGATGAAAGCGGAGCAAATGAGAGCTAGAGGAATGAGGTGGTACATGGAGGACAAGATACATGACAGACCAGAAAAAAACAATCAAAAGGCAAGAAACAGCAAGATGAATGAGACTCAAGATGGGAGAGAGAGAGAGAGAGAGAGAGAGAGAGAGAGAGAGAGAGAGAGAGAGAGAGAGAGAGAGAGAGGCGTCGTCAGAGAGAAAAAGACTAATCAAGTTACAGGAAGGGATTACTTTCATACCGGAAGGATTATTTTGATAACAAAGAGATTATTTTGATAGCAGGGTATTATTTTGATAATAGAGGAATCAATTTAATGAGAAAGGGATCATTTTGCCGAAAGAGCATAACAGTAAGAAATCAATGTTAAAAAAAGATAATCTGGAAGACTCTTAAAGGAATATCACTTTACGAAGAAAATGAATGTAAACAACAATAAGAATTCTGCTTATTGCTTGTCAGTGAGTTTGATTGCACATATTTTGTAGACCATCATCTTTCATCAGTCTGTTCTTCATCTCACCAAGACGCGTGAAATATACAGGTGAACATGTTTACCAAACGGCGTCCTAGCTTCGTCTCTTCGATGTATATCAACTGACTGTTATATTTCTCTCTTGTGTCTCCCCTGATGATGTGATTATTACGCGAAAGTGCACTTGGGAACTTTTCGTGTTTCGCTTTCCCCGTGGACTCATAGGAAAATATATATATATATATATATATATATATATATATATATATATATATATATATATATATATATATATATATATATATATATATATATATATAAAGTAAAATTATAAAGCTTTGAAATGCTGATGTTTCGAGACACATAAGCTCAGAGACGGAGATGGTGAGCCTCGGGTGGAGACGTCTAATTTCACAGAGATAATCTCAGAGGAGGAGGAGGAGGAGGCAGGAGGGGCGAGGCACCAGGCCATCGTCAACACGGAACAATTACATTACGGGTCATGTTGTTGATGTCACCGGCCAGGCAGAGGTTCCACGGATACACACACACACACACACACACTCACACACACACACACACACACACACACACACACACAGGCATGACTCTAGAATGGTCGTCAGGTACAGCTGTTACTCTTGCTAATATTACGGTTCTCCTTTCCCTTCCATCCTCTTCGACCTTCATCGTTTTCTTCCGCTTCCTCCCCCTCCTCTTCCACTTTCTCACATATCTTCCTCCACTTCCTCCTCTTCCCCCACCCCCTCACCTCTTCCCCCACCCCCTCACCTCTTCCTCCACCCCCTCACCTCTTCCTCCACCCCCTCGCCTCTTCCTCCACCCCCTCACCTCTTCCTCCACCCCCTCACCTCTTCCTCCACCCTTGCAGGAGGGGACTGCAACAGCTGGACTCTCCCAGTGGCGTCGGGGATCCACTAAGCAGCTGGTGATTAACCAAGTTATTCTCTCTCTCTCTCTCTCTCTCTCTCTCTCTCTCTCTCTCTCTCTCTCTCTCTCTCTCTCTCTCTCTCTCTCTCTCTCAGAAGGACCAAAAATGCGTTAGGTAACGAGACTTGAGCTGATACCATGACAAGATGTAGGGGAGCTAATCTAAAGCCAATGAGGATTTCAAGACAACAATGGATTAATGATGAGCTGTTGAGAGGAAACAAGCGTGAGGTAATGACCAAACAGGAATGGTTGGTATGACTGTGTATGACGTCACTGTTAACAATATCATGGTAAAGTGTTAATAATATTATAATGAAGCGTTAACAATATCATGGTCAGCGTTAACAATATGATGAGACAGATGAAAATAAGAACTCGTATGGTTACATATTACTACATATCAAATCAATCTTGCGAGAACAGAATGAAAAGAAGAGAAATTCAGGGCAAACCTCTGATACATGTATATGATGGATAATGAAAATAAAAAGAAAGTTATAAATGACACGGTGGATGAGTGAGTTAGTGATGGATTGAGGAAAAATAGATTATATCAGGAATATCTGCGTAAGATCAGGAAGGCTTAAGTTATTATAACACATTTAACGTTTACTGTAGGCGAGGTGTACGTGCCTGCTTGATCAAGATCCTTATTAAACCCAGCGTTGGGTCACCTCACACCGTCTTGATACCATCACATCTCAGCCTGTGAGGAGGTAGTGCCACTCACCCTGACTCCCCCAGTAGAGTCCTCTGATCCTGGTGTAAAGTCACTACCATGAGCCGCCCAGAATGTTTCTCAGTCATGATTTAATTAACATAAGTCTAATTAATTTACTAGTTATGCAGACGTGAGCCTCCGCTTGTACTTACATTTGATCATATTTTCTATATTCATTTGCATATTAACACGTGTGCGATGGTTAACATATATTTGAATGTTATGTTAGGGAATGATGAAGTTTACTGTCAATCAAACACAAGGATCACATATCTGTGCTGAGGTCATTCTTTGTTCATTAATTTTCCTCTAGCATCGTTGAAGAGGTTTGATGTGTGCCTTATGTGTACTTTTGTATAGTTACCGGTGATCACTTACTTCGCCACCGTCATCTCTTATCATCTGAGATCCTTCGTCCCCGAGTTGCAGTTGGGCACCACAGACGCATCGAGCCCACCCGAGCTAGTACAAACCAGTACAGCAACAGCCTCGACCCAACCACTACCATCATCATCAGAAACCAGTGGACCGTCTCCTCCAGTACCAGTGAGAAACCTCCCCATACAATAGCCCCACACTCTAATGTGTGTAGCTTCCCTACACCTACCCAGCCTTTGGCCTCAGTTACTTCAATGATCTATTAACAATTATCCTGTTTAACCCACATGTGTCGCCTTCATCTTCTGCCTCTGTGCAACCTGTCCTCACAGTTCACCACTTGTTCCAGTGTGACGCATATAACCGCATGCACGCCTCATACACGTCCTTAGTGATACCATATGAGGGATGAGGAATGGATGAGGAGTCTCTGGAAAGGTGAGGTTTTGGAGGCAGATAAGGCACGTTCCCTCTGGGCGTTTCTGTGATTGAATTCATGCAAATCAACAAACCAATATAGACTTGGGATATGCAATTTGCTTACTTCGTTTTTGTCATTGAAAATAGACACGGAGAAGGACATAGTGCATTATATATATATATATATATATATATATATATATATATATATATATATATATATATATATATATATATCCCCTATCTCCCCTATCCCTGGGGATAGGGGAGAAAGAATACTTCCCACGTATTCCCTGCGTGTCGTAGAAGGCGACTAAAAGGGAAGGGAGCGGGGGGCTGGAAATCCTCCCCTCTCGTTTTTTTTTTTCTTTTTTTTAATTTTCCAAAAGAAGGAACAGAGAAGAGGGCCAGGTGAGGATATTTCCTCAAAGGCCCAGTCCTCTGTTCTTAACGCTACCTCGCTGTCGCGGGAAATGGCGGATAGTATGAAAAAAAAAAAAAAAATATATATATATATATATCATTGACTAAGAGAAACCATTCAATTTGGTATGACAATCATCGTAAGGAGCATCATAACACTACAATAACCATAAGAAGAATCGTAACTCTCACATAACCGTAAGGAGCATTGAACTCTACAGTTACCTTCAGGATCATTATAACCCTGCAGTCACCATAAGAAGCATTATAACACTGTCATTACTATAAAGAATACTATAACTCTTTAGTCACTGTTAGGAGCATTATAACACTGTCATTACTATAAAGAATACTATAACTCTTTAGTCACTGTTAGGAGCATTATAACACTGTCATTACTATAAAGAATACTATAACTCTTTAGTCACTGTTAGGAGCATTATAACACTGCATTCACTGTAAGCAGACGTATCTATTTTCTTTCGTTTACACATTGGACTTTTATCTGCTGACCCTCCGTGACCCTTTATCTTTATTTATACATGTAGAGCGTCCTGGGCCATTGTCTGCCTCCACCCCCACCCTTCGCCCTCCGGGTCCATCCTCCAGGGAGTGAGTGCCTTATCGCGGGCAGCAAGAGGCTCTGGAGAGAGCCAGGTAGCGACGGCAGAGAAGGGGAGAGCACGGGGGAAGTTTCTGAGACGGTGGAAAAGAACAGCATGAAGAGAAGGGAATGGGGAAGTGATGGGACAAGCTAGACGGAAGGGAAAGTGTCACGTTTGGAAGGGGCGGACATCCTGAAGATATGGGAGAGAAGCAGAACTAGGCAGAATGGGAGGCAAGTGATGGCTGAATAGATTACCCTGAATGAGGAAGCAGTAAATACAGACAGCTTGCAGAAAATGTTCAAGAGATGTGGCCCCACAGTGTACTACTCCCTCCCCGCACATCACAAATATGGAACTACAGTTAGGTAGTTCCACGGCGCAGAAGTTTACGTTGCAGACCATGACTCACGCAGGGTCAGTCGTGGTTCAAATCCTTGGCGTGTCGGTCGGCCCACACCCAACCCTCGATCAGGTGGACAGGTGAGTACTTGGCTCAGACTAGGGTGTAGGTGTGTATGTCTTTGTGTTGCATACACACATAGGCGTAAAGACGTGGTACATATATACAAGGTTAAGAGACGAGGCAACACGAGTGTAAAACTCTCTCCTCGTAACGCAAAGAGTAATCAAACACACACACACACACACACACACACAGGCAGGAAAGTATGAACAAAAGGAAAAGAGAAGGACCGTCTAATCTACAAGTTAATGAGCTAACCACTCAGTTTTTTAGGTGGTAAACTATCACAGAAAAACTAAAGTAAGTGAACTATTGAACGAGTCTTGGAATGTAAAAGAAATGATAATGTCAGATGTATCATTCAAATAACCATCAAATTCCAAAATGGCTGGTCGACTTCCACGAGAGACCTGAAAGGCGATACTGAAGCCTGATTGGTGCTTTCACAGCCAGGAAGGAGCGACCGGATTGGTCTCCCGGGGCAGATCAGGGAGGGTTAGGTCAGAGGTGTGACCCTTCCACAAGCTGGGGTCATACTTACTCTGGATTATGGTGACAAGAACTTAAGATTGTGGTGTGAAAATATTTTGCATAATAATTATAATGATGATAATAATAATGATAATAATGATAATGATAAAATAATAATAATAGTACAGCAATTACTTCCCTAGCAGCCAATTTTGTTGCTATTTCAGAGGTTGTTTACATTTCCTGCGACTCCTGCTTCACGCAGACCCGTAGCGGATAATAAAAGATTCGAATTTCTATAGAACCATATATTTGGAACATCTTTATGACTAAAAAACATGAAAGTCTTCCATAGATTTCATTCTATGTCTCTGAAGATCTGAGGCACATACAGCAAACAGACCTCATACATTAGTCTGCTCACATATCAAAGAAATTACCGAATCACAGTTATGAGTTATATGAACAATATCAAGATTGTTATCCTTTTCAGTGAAGCAATAGAAGCCCACATAAGAGGTTCAGATCTGCTCAAAACACGGGCTAATATTTTGGTCTTATATACGAGTTATATAATCATGGTGAATCAAGATACTGCATGATTGCTGAGAAAAGAGAGGGAAAGACGAGCATCGTCCAGCGAACTGATATCCATCTCATCAAACCATCAGGACTAACGTAATGATTTCTGAGTGGCAGAGCTTAAAATCTCTGTTTCTCCTCCGTAGTTCGAGACGTCAGTACACACTGCTTCATTCATCAAGCAACCAGTGAAACGTTGTTTCATGGGGATATTCTTCATGCATTTCTATGAACGTGAATATCATACCAGTGAGTGTTTACATGTCCCCAATATGATAGGAACGATCTACACCACCATGAACGAGTGGTCAGGACTGGGGTGCTTTCTTAACGACCCAACGACGTGTGCAGGAGGAGGAGGAGGAGAGCAAGAGTTTGTCGCTCGGGAGTTGGGAAGACGTGAATACAAAGCTTGAAGATGAATCATGATTTGCTTCTGGTCGTCTGGTAATACTGGGGACGCAGTATAGATCCTGTGATACATCACAACCAACCACTTAACTGCTGGGAAACGTCTACACAGCTGACGGTCGGTGCGAGAGACCGTAATACAGAACAGAAGTCGGGTTTATAGAAAACGCAACGTCAGAATATAGTCAATCATCGCCTTCCTTCCCAACATAAAATCAGGAAAGGAAATTGATATCACTAAAACTCCAGAATTCGAAATAGCTGAAGATTACTATATCATTTTTTTTTGTACATTTGATGAATGTGAAGAGGAAAAACAAGAGCGCGTGTGTGTGTGTGTGTGTGTGTGTGTGGAGGGATATGCACCTGTTATCATGTGTGTGCGCGAGTGTATGCACACATGTTTGAGTTCAAACGCATATGCTCTGACCATGTCAATGTGTTTTTGAACGTTTCATTACAAACAACTTCCCTATGTGTCCGAAGATTTATGAAAAGCGTCTATTGACATGTGTATAACTAGCGGTTGGTACCAGTGGTACACTGCTAGTGGTATACTGCTGGTACTAGTGGTACACTGCTGGTGGTATACTGCTGGTACTAGTGGTACACTGCTAGTGGTATACTGCTGGTACTAGTGGTACACTGCTGGTGGTATACTGCTGGTACTAGTGGTACACTGCTAGTGGTATACTGCTGGTACTAGTGGTACACTGCTGGTGGTATACTGCTGGTACTAGTGGTACACTGCTGGTGGTATACTGCTGGTACTAGTGGTACACTGCTGATGGTATACTGCTGGAACTAGTGGCACACTGCTGGTGGTATACTGCTGGTACTAGTGGTACACTGCTGGTGGTATACTGCTGGTACTAGTGGTACACTGCTAGTGGTACATGGCTGGTACTAGTGGTACACTGCTGATGGTATACTGCTGGTACTAGTGGCACACTGCTGGTGGTACATGGCTGGTACTAGTGGTACACTGCTGATGGTATACTGCTGGTACATTACTCGTATCACAGGGCAAGCTAAGGCCAGTCATCAAGCCTCACAGGGTAAGCTAAAAGCTACCTGTTTCCCATGACGAACCATCTACCAGTCATCAAATTGTTCCTGGTCTGTTCTATTTTCACAGTGATTGTTACCAACGTTTCCTCCAGCTTCCTGATTCGTAGATCTCTCGTCTCGGTGATGTACTTGATGACTTGTTTCTAGATTTCCTGTTTTCCCGCTGGTAGATCTACTTTCTTATGAAGAAACTTCAGTTTTCACCAAAATTTGTCCTCAGGTTCTTTGATAAATGATGCGTTACGTCTCGCTGTGTAGGACGAATCTTAATTCGTATCATTCACGTATTTTCGGTGTAATGCTTCAGCACTTCTCTCTCTCTCTCTCTCTCTCTCTCTCTCTCTCTCTCTCTCTCTCTCTCTCTCTCTCTCTCTCCGTCGACAGGCAACACCTCCATGTTAATCATGCCCTTGAAGGGCGCACTGGGTAGCAGCTGGGGCGATACAACAGCGATAACACAAGCACCAACTGACATCCCGTTTTCCTCCGCTATTTTTCAAGGGATATCTTGACAAGCTACTTATTGGAGGGCCCTTGGTCCTACCCTGGGGCTTGCAGACATACACGAACACAGAGCAAAAAAACATACAGACACACATGACTGAAACAAAAATGACATGTTTGGGACCTGATCCGTCACCTGCTTCACTCTGCATTACTGGTAATGACCTAACTAATTGGGGTCAATATCGGTGACCCCGTGTCCAGCAGTCCTCGTCTCCATGATATATCGCTCAGGCCCACGTCTCCTTAATGCATCGTTCAGTCACACGTATCACAGCTATGGAGAAAAAAAAAAATACTTCTTTTCCTTCAAATTAGAATAATTTGACAAACTCTCTAAAACGTTTCTATTAACATATGTGATGACGATTAGAGATGGTAATTGGAAGCAAGTTCTGAAGTCTTTCTTTCAGTCTTCAGCAACAACACATCATTGTTAGAAAATATCTATGTCCTTTGACCCCATATTCAAATTCAAAACATTGACCAAAATGTTTTACTCTTTGTATGTTGCTTTTTGCTGTACTGAAGCAAATCAAATTTCATCGCACCGTTGGTTAGTTTGAACACTCATCTACGAGAGGGAGTCATGTGAGAACATTTAACACACACAGTTTGTTCCTAATAGAATTAATGGGGATTGTCGACCATATTTTTTCCGATGCATGAATGGAGTATTTAGATTTAGACTCGTATGTTATCTATTATCCATTCAACGTCAGTTATTTATTGTATGACTTGTATTGTGATCAAGGTGTGTGCATGTGTGCGAAAGAGGGAAAATGGCATTCGTAGAGAGAGAGAGAGAGAGAGAGAGAGAGAGAGAGAGAGAGAGAGAGAGAGAGAGAGAGAGAGAGTGAGAGAGAACCTGCAAGATGTGCAAGAGTAAATGGGAGAAAAATCACCAAGTCAGGTGGAACACACGAGGGACGGTAGCGTGACAGTGACGGTACTCCCCTCACCTCCTCCTTCGTCTATTGTCTGAGTGTGGCGGGAGCTGGCGGGCGTGGCAAGTCGTCTCCCTGAACCAGAAGGTGGCGGAGAACCAATCATCCTTCCCACCACTTGGTCAATACCTTCTCACCACCTGACCAATACTTTCCCTCCACCTAATCAATACTTTCCCACTACCTAGTCAATACTTTCCCACCACCTGGTCAGTACTTTCCCGTTGTTAATCTACGATCAACTGGACCTGAAGCATTTCCCTCATAAGTGCCACAAGGCCATGGTTTAAGCAGTATATGATAAATCTTTATGACAGATTTAGTAGCTGGACCCAGTAGCTCACGTGTAGCCCCTGAGGTCAGAATATCATAACAACGATCAGAAGCGATCTAAGGTGAGACATTGATCATTGCAAAGAGGAGAATCACCAGATGATACATACAGTATATCATGATAGCATTAAATGAACGATTATTGTCCACAGTCAACAGAACATGGAACATATTACTTTGTGAGCCAAGTATGATGTTTGTACTCGTGGGTGATGACTCTTGGGCATCACATCTTGCAATCTACACATGAACCTCCTTTAGCCTGTTCCAAATCCTCCACGTTACAAGAATTCAACTTTAGACATTTGATGATAAACCGATATATTTCATGATGCTGGTATATGCACACGAGAACATACTCTAACATCCCCCAGTTTACAAGGCTACTTGTAAAACGTTAGTCAAGGTACAAACCTAAACTGTAACTTTTCCGAAAGACAGTTTAGATATATAGCTTAAAAGACACTACACACGATTGAACGCTGACAAACAAAATCAAAAATCAGTAGTTGTGTTGTATATCATCTGACGTCTTATATTGATAAGTCTTATGTGATATTAGTCCTCGCACTGTGCTTCACTTTCCACTACTTCAGCACTCTGAGGCTGGCTACTACAGGTATTGTAATGACACGACTCTGTACAGTCTGGTGTACAGTGAGTTTCAGAAACATTTGGACTCGCACGCCTAGAATAGCAGCTACAGTGAGTCACAGGAACGTTTGTGTGGAGAAGTCTCCTGTCCTCCAGTATGTAGCGAGTTCATTTTTGATGGTCATGGGTTAGACTTGTTGAAATAACCACCTGTGTATTGCTGTCTGACGATTAGCTCTTAAGCTGTGTTGTATAAGGTCATGTACTGTGAGAGGTAACCCCACTTCAGTGAACTTCGGAGTGATACAGATAGTCATATTTCCTTTTATTGACGTGTTTCTACAGACCATTGACTGTACTATGAGATGACTCAAAGCTGTCACTGCCAAAGGTTCATAATAATTCAAAAACAACTTACCTTCTCACATGCCATGAGGAAAATGCTTTTACTATACAAACTAGTTTACCCCTTTGCAATTTCAAAGTCTTTAGCTTTTTTATGTAAAGCATGATAGTACGGGTCAAACTGCTAGAGATGAAACAATTCTATGAGGTATGTATGCGGTACAGATAGAAGAATTCTCTTTTATGTACCTGAATATTTAAGAAATATTATATCAGTTAGCCCTTATGTTGAGCAAAAGCCACCATTTTCTATGAAGCTGAAAGATCCGTTTTCTCTTACAGATCAAGAGTTCGAGGACTTCGAACTCGCGCCACTTCGATACAGACCAGAAGGTCTTGAACAGCTCAGCGAGGCCACCAGATTCTCCAAAGAAGAGCTGCAGTTTATGTGAGTAACATCAAGATGGCGCTTTGTATGTTAATTAGACTACATTACGGCAGTTTATGAGAAGTGGATCTAAGGCGACTTTAGTGAGTTTTTTTGCATCACATCTTTGTAGTTCGGAATCACAAAGCTGTATGTTAACCAGGCTATGAAATCTTTGGGAATTAAAGTAGTTATCTGTAATGCACCGATTTAATGGGTATTACAGAAACGTGTGGAGCTCTGAATATTCCGAGTACAGATTTATTTCTTTTTTTGATTTCCTTTTCATGCAACTGCAAAACTGGAAATATTTTGTAATATTCTCTCTCTCTCTCTCTCTCTCTCTCTCTCTCTCTCTCTCTCTCTCTCTCTCTCTCTATATATATATATATATATATATATATATATATATATATATATATATATATGTTTGTGTGTCTGTACATACGTATAAGAGCGGGCTGGTCCTCAGGTACCGGGGCTTCAAGCAGGAGTGTCCGACTGGCGTCATCTCGGAGGAGACCTTCAAGGAGATCTACGGCAAGTTCTTCCCGCTCGGTGGCCAGCCTGACGACGGCTCCGGACGAAGTGAGTTCCTCACGACCCTCCTCCAGCCTCCTCCTCCTCCTCCTGTAGACATATGACCTTGTATCCAAGCCATCCAGATTCCAGCAAAGATTTTCTTTTATCCAGATTTTCTTATTCAAGTGTTCCTGACTCTTCCAAACTTTGATTTCGGATATCTTGTTTAATTGTTTCATCATCCGGATATCTCTTATCTAATTAGCTCAGATTCCTGTAGACTATTTGTTCATTAATCCGTATATAATCTTACTTCAGTAAGCTATATTCCTGTAAGCTTTTCTTTATCCGTATATCTTTTAACTTAACATTCGAGATTCCTGTTACCTTATTTCGACTGGATACGCTCCTCCTCAAGCTCTTCAGACTCGTTTACACTGATGTCTCGTCTGGATGTGATCCCTATATGTAGGCCAGAATACCCCAAGCTGATGCTCGTCTGAACCCTTCGCTTGTTATGATATGTTCCTTTTTAAGTGGCCTAAATTATATATATATATATATATATATATATATATATATATATATATATATATATATATATATATAATATGTAGATATATATATATGTGTGTGTGTGCTTTTATGTACCGGATCACGCTCACAACTGTGACCTCTTGCAACATATGTATATTGCAATAAGATCAAAGTGGTTCTTACTGTACACCTGTTGATGACATAATAAATATTCAAACCATAAAAGTTTATATAGTTCGCGTGTACAACTTTTTTGAGAAACAGGTAACTGAAGGTAGACTTTAACCTGGATCAGGCACAAAAGAATGTGGTCTAATTCAATATAGCCTTTGTTATGACGGGCTCTGATGGTCTCCCTCGACTGTTTATTGAAATAATTTGTTTGTGTAATCTTGCAGTTTGTTAATTGGTATTTGTTCACTGCAAATCCTCTCCCTACACAGCCGTCTATAGTGACCTTTCCATACAGACCTGTCTGTACGTGTCTTCCCTATGCAGACCCGTGTGTATATATACCCTCTCCATACATATCATATAGTATGTACTCTCTCCAAATAGGCCCGCAAAGTTGTCCATATGTAACTTGGTCACATATGTCATTCATATGTGTTGTCTCCTAAAAGATTAATCCATATGTGTAGTTGCTACACAAATGATGTGTTTGTATTCCTTACGCACATGCTGTTAGAATGTCTCTGAACACTCACTCGCTCAGCAATGCACATCCTCCCACAGACTTACTTGACTTTGTCTCCCCTCCCACAGACAGACAACAGCTGTCCTCCTCCCACAAACTCAACTTAACAGCTATCTTTCTCCCACAGACTTAACTTAACAGCTGTCCTCCTCCCACAGACTTAACTTAACAGCTGTCCTCCTCCCACAGACTCAGCTAAGCAGATCTCCCCTCCCACAGACTCGGCCATGTACGCGCACTATGTGTTCGGGACGATGGACCAGGATGGTTCAGGCACCATCACCTTCGGAGACTTCATCATGGGCCTCTCAGTGCTCCTGAAGGGGACGCTGCAGGAGAGGGTCAACTGGATCTTCAAGTGAGCCCCTTCCTTACTCACTTCTGCATTACCTTGCCTGCTGCTGCTCTCTCTCTCTCTCTCTCTCTCTCTCTCTCTCTCTCTCTCTCTCTCTCTCTCTCTCTCTCTCTCTCTCTCTCTCTCTCTCTCTCACATCATACATCAAGGCGTCTGTGTTCTACAGTTCGCCTTATCTTCTTTCCATTACTTTTCTTCTAGATTGTGATCTGTGACATCTGTCTTCCTAATTATCAAATCTTTTGTGTTTCAAACTTACCATTGTTATGCTTCTACCATCCTCTGCACAACATTATCTTCCTCCATAACTTCTCCTTATACTTCACATGTCTTTATTTCCTTCCAAGTGCATTAGGGAAAAAGATTCAAGTAATCTATATATATATATTTTTTTTGAACTCGTACTTATACACTTATCAACCCCCTCATAACACTTACCACTTCTCTATAGCAGAACGTTGAAGTGTAACAAGAGCAAACCATCCAATTCTTCCATAACTACACAAATACTTTGATCACAAAGCCACATTAAAGTTTTTTCATGATTAACATCAAAGCGATGTTTACTGACATGTGATAATCATGGACAGTGGAAACAGAGTTCATTAATACAATATACAAACACATTTGCTTGTGATTCCCTTACTTTGATGAAGGAACCATTCGCTATACACACTAATTGCCTGTTACAGTGAAGTACAATTTACATTACTCCGAGGCTTCACAACGTCTGTGTTTGTTGTGTGCATTATATTGATGTCATCATCTGGTATCATATAACCCATACTGATATCATCAACTTGTATCATATAACCCATACACGTATCCTTGAGTCGTATCATATTGATATCATTAGCCATTATCATATACCACATGTTGATATCATCATCAACTATACAACATCATCCATACCATCATTGTGTTGTGTATGATATCCTGTACGTTTTCCTCTGGTATACAATATTCTTGTCATGTTGAATCATGTGACGACCTTCCCTGGCATAGCAGGAATGTGTGGTTATCATTCCTTGCTGATGATATCGATAATCGATATCGATCTTCTCTTTTCATCATTATTACACACACACTATCAGTTACTTCCACTTCTCACCACATCATCATCCTCGCTACAACTCCTGCCTCACCATGTCACCTGCCTCACCACATGACGTTAGCATCCTCACCGCACCACATCACCAGCCCCACCACACCACACCAGGTCACCAGCCCCACCACGCCACACCAGGTCACCAGCCCCACCACACCACACCAGGTCACCTGCCTTACCACACCACACCAGGTCACCAGCCCCACCACACCACACCAGGTCACCAGCCTCACCACACCACACCAGGTCACCAGCCTCACCACACCACACCAGGTCACCAGCCTCACCACACCACACCAGGTCACCAGCCTCACCACACCACACCAGGTCACCAGCCTCACCACACCACACCAGGTCACCAGCCTCACCACACCACACCAGGTCACCAGCCTCACCAGCATCCCTCTCCACAGCCTGTATGACATCAACAATGATGGCTACATCACCAAGGAAGAACTGATCGACATTGTGACCTCCATCTATGACCTCATGGGCGACCAGACAAGCCCGGGCATCGACGACGGCACCGCCATCGACCACGTCGACAAGGTCTTTGAGGTCAGTGCCCAGATCATAGGTCATCGCCAAAGAAACAAGAGTTTTTACCTTATCATAAAATGATTAGTTCAAAGAGTATGCTGTGAACGATGTAGGAAGGGTTACTGTATTGTGAAAGATGTATATATGCCTCGGAAGTGTGTGTGTGTGTAATAATGAGAGAGAGAGAGTTACAAAGTGAGGAGAGCAATACGGGCCACAGTGTGCAGTGTGTGGGAGGGAGGGCAGCCAGGAGACATGAGCGTCATCTGGGTATTTAAGCAGACACAGGCAGGTCTGCCTGGGATGTAGTAATGGATACTGGAACACAAGATTTACATATATAGTAGACATTATTATATCATGAAATCATGTCATTAGATAAATCTTAAATGGAGACTTCACTGCAGCTGATGACTTCACTGTTAATCAAGACTTCACAACGACTTATAACTTCACTTCTGATGAAGACTTGACTAAGGCTGAGGGAACCCAAATCCATTAAACTTGTAATAACCATTCTCACAACTTGGGAAAGTTATAAATGATTTTGGGTTATGCTGAAGCTTTTTCAATTTAAACCAAAACATTCTGAGAATATAATGCCATTACGAGCTAAAGTTTGCACACCAAGACGATCCATGGGACATGAGAGGTCCAGGTAACATTAGACATGATTGTCCATGACGAGGTCATCTGCTGGGGGACAGCAATGGCATCTTAAAGTACTAATCCCTAAAGATGAAGAGACAAGAATGTAGCAGAAGGTTCCTCTCTACCCACCACAGACGGAGGGAGGATAGTGATGCAGATTGTATTTCTTTCAAGACTGGACAGTTACAGGTGAAACAGTTATATGGTATTAGAAGCCTCAGTGTGGTGTGGTACTTCCTCAACAGTAACGTTCCATCTTCTGTCATACTGTCCACCTCCGTCCTCCTCACATGACAGCCCACTCGTCAAGTGCAATTCCTCTGGCACTCTTCATCACCATCCAGTCCTGACTGTCTCCATACATTCCCTCTTGTGCCCTACACCACTGTCTTCTCACTCATTCTATCTCCTCTGACTCTCAATTCCTGTCACCTCCCATCTTATTCTATCCCCTAATGTCGCCTCCACCAATGTCCTCTCCTGTCTCCATCGTGCCCTCCGTCCTCGTGTACATCTTGTGACAGAGGTTCCACTCACGTACAAGAATCCTCGTCAAAGCCAGGCGTTAAAATAGGAAGAAATAAACAATGAAAAACAATAGGGGAAAAAAGAAAACGAGTGAGTTTGTGGGAACTGGCAAGCACGCCTCTAGGATGAAGACAAGTTGTAAACTTTATGAAAAACAAAAGTAAAGTTTGTAAGGTTAGAAGTCATCATAACTGTCCAATCCTCCGTTGCCTCTCCATTAATACTTCATTTCTATTACACGTATAACGAACCATGTGAACTTTCACAGATATAGACATCATTATATGACATACAGTAATAACTCAATATCTTTTTTGATAACTTTTATTTAGATATAAAATCTAGAACAAATGACATAGGGTTCTGACACTCTCTCAGCACAAGGTTAAATCTTTTGTTCAAAAGAGATCTGAATCTATGACGGCTTCACCTGGACAAAATGTTGCTAAAACGTAACTCAATCCTCTGAATCCTCTTCCAAGTTCAGCTTCTTTTAACAACCTGTCATGTTTTTAATCAATTTTTCTAGTTTTTCTAGTTTGACTCTCCTTGGCTCTGACCTGAAGGGTCTGGCCTAGGAGCCCTGACTTACTGGCTCTGGCCTGTAGGATATGACCTGTAGTTATGACCTCCAGGATATGTACAAAATTGATCGACGAATGGAAATGATGATGGCAGACGTTAACATACCATTTCATTTCAGAAACTTGACTTGAATAAGGACGGCGTGGTGACCATGGATGAATTTATGGAATATTGCTCCAAGGTGAGTCGCGTTTGTGGAGTCCTAATTATTGTGGTTGTGGTGTTGTCATGTCTGTGGTTTTGATGGCGACATCTGGTGCTGTGGTGGTGCTCGTGGTTAAGGAGATGGATGTGATACAATGGTGGTGGCCTCTGGTAATGAGCTGATGGTATGTGATGTGGTGCAACACAGTTTTCTTTCCTTAATACTGATACTGAATTTCACTGACCACCATTGTTATGGACACAAACCATTGTGGTCCAGCGGCCTGGCCCTCTGTCAGTCAGTGCTGATGCTGATGGTGGAGATTCTTAAGGAATCACGTGTTGTTCCTCAGGGGATCAAGTACTTTATTTCTGTTAAGACAGTAGAATCACGATGCTCTAAAAATACCTTCCAAAATGTGTTACATCTGGCTGAGAATGTTGGTGTTGGCTGCCACAACACCTGATGTTTCAAAGGAAATAACAGAATAATTCAATTTTCTTTGTAAAAGTTCAAAACTAATTTCATATATCGCCTCATCAAAAACATAATTTTTCTGATAATCAAAACTGAAGAGTAATAGATAGTATAAGATGCTGTATCAACAAAGTATGGGGCAATATTTTGTATTGACAGAGTTTTCACAATATATAATGCAGTATTAACAGAGTAATAATTACAATATGATGCTTTATCAACTAATTGAAACATAAACAGTCTTTCCTTCCCTTATTCTTAGCTTCTATTGGTAGATAAATTGATGTCTACCATGTTTCGGTCCATTATCACCCACACAAAGCCTTCATTCAAGAAGCTATCATATGACAAGGTCCCATACTTGACACAGACCTACCAGTGCTGTCATACTTGACACAGACCTACCAGTGCTGTCATATGATAAGGCTCCACCTTAGGCACAGACCTGATCTATCAACAATCTAACCACATCATTGTCATGTTTGTTAACTACCGTCTTGTCCCCCCAGAATGAGAACGTCATCCAGTCCCTGAACATCTTTGACGAGATATAGTAAGACGTCACCAGTGTCGTGATGTCATCGATACTACGGCGTCATCCATACCATGACGTCATGAAGTGTTTACCGACGTCATCACTTGCTGGTGACACCATCGAGGCTCCGATGTCATCGATGCTTTGACGTCATCGACGCTGTGAAGTCATAGCGTGTTTACGGACGTCGTAGAGAGAGAGAGCGACACAGTCACTGGCTGCCAGCGATGGTTGACGTCACTCGCTGTCGTCCCACTTTGTTAAATTTTGTTACCTTCACACAAGCGGCAGCTCCAGGCAAGAACTCTTCATCCCGACGAATCACTACGTCGGTAAATGCTGAATCGAGTAGCTGTTAGTTATGGCTATTGTTCCAGTCGACGAATCTTGGAGGCAAGATTGGTCCAGTCTTGGACGGTTGAGAGGGTCGTCGCAGCGGCCGACATCGGTGGCTCTATTATTTTGTCGTGGTGTTGGACGAGGGTGTGCGTCAGGGTCGTGGTTCTCCTCCTGCCCGCCCTCACTCGGTGGTGTCGTCATAGGAACTTGATGGCAGTACATACCAAGTTGACGAATGGTCACGAAGATGATGATCACCAACTCTTGTCAACTGTTCACCTCCGATAGAAACTGAGGCTGTTGAACACCTACGACGCTGAACATCATGCCTTTTGAACTTTTAAATCCATGAACACTATGTTCATCGTTTGTTCATGATGTTCTTTCTATACAGGTCAATTCAAGTAAGAATGACGGTTGAGTATTCAGGTCTAGTTCAGGTCAATGCTGACCTCAACACAAGTCATTCAATGTACAAGAATCATGACACAATCGCAGTGATTCTGTTGGGGTTCGAACCCTAAGAAGATGACCTCAGCACACTCCAGGGCGCCACACCCAACGACCTGGCTTGGAGGATCATCAACATCATCAGATATCGTACAACAAGATGATGAGGAACATCCCATACTAATAATGGCCGAGCAGTTGAACACACTGGATACATGAGGTAGAGGGTCATTAGCCAAGGGATATAAGGCTTGACCAGGTATCACAACTGTGTCGGATGATGAAGTTGTGGGGTCGAAGATTTTTGGTTTGTTTTTTTGTTCTGAATTCATCAGACTTTTAGACTACAGTGGATGCTCTTAAAGTCTTTAAAAGTCTAATATTGACCAGTTAATACTAGAAGCATCTAGAAGATAAAGGAAGATCAAATGTTTTCTAGAGCAGACTGGCTCTGAGGAAGCCAGTTGTGATAACGAACACGATGAGGAGAGGCAAACATCGCAACATAATGGGTACCTCACCTGTGTGACGCCTCTAGGGAACACAACTCTTAAATATTGAGAATCAGTAAGGAGAGGGAGATCATTCTTATCTATCCTTTATATATATATATATATATATATATATATATATATATATATATATGCATTTGTCTAAAATCAGATATCTCTCCTCCACGTGTGATATAACTCATTGTAATACAAAGTTAACAGAACTCATGAATTCTATTTGTCTTGGTTTCCCAATTTACCAGAGTCACACATGGTACCCACGTCTCTTCAAGACTTATAGCAGCATTTCTAACCACATACTATCACTTCAGTCAACCTCTTATGGTTGGCTTGGCTCGCATGAAAGTTGAGCGGGTCAACCAATCCTTCTATGTACCAAGGTAGTCACAAGCATCGTGTACAAATTCCTTGTTAGTGAGACTCTGGCATTAAAGTGACCCTTTAGGCGGACAACCGCTGTAAATTAGCTTTAGTTCGGATGATAAGATTTGTTCCAACATTCTTTGAACTGTTACTGTAAAGTTCTTCCTCTCAGTACCTCTCTCCTCTTCCTTCTCCTTTTCCTCCTCCTCCAAGACTATATGTTCAGTGTTAATCTTATTCCTTTCATGTTATTCCTCGGGAGTTCCTTCAGCAGTCGTGAAGAGGTTGTGA
>NC_092264.1:18722084-18779584 GCF_036320965.1 Panulirus ornatus
TAACTGCAGCTCGTGACAACATTATATTAGTCACTGTGATAGTCTGATGAGCGGATCTCCAATCCTCTGTTATTTCTGAAGCAATTACTTCACATATCGAATATGTATATAGGTCATTAATAAAGAAATATACTGGTTATTGATCTTTTCAATTGACCCTTATAATGACAACTGTAACAATAGTAATAATAATAATAATAACAACCATCTTCTTTACTAAAATGCAGCCAAATGATGGAGATACACCAACAAAATACAAAATAAAAACTGTAACATGTTTACACAAGCACTATCAATTGCTTATAATATTCACAAGCACTGGGAGCTGGCTGTTCTAATAGTGATCTGTACAAGCTCGGATGGGCTCATTGTAGTGCTAAACCTTAACGTAAGGATGAGGGATTTCTTGTAGCAAGAGGTGATATAGTGGCAAGGAAGCAATGGTAATGTCTTCTCAAACTGTCAGCTGAGGTCCACATGATGGAGTGACCTGGGAAGAACAGTGTTGAGAGGGTGATCCTACATATCCTTTACCTACACCTTTTCCAGTGACCCCTGCTGTAACTAGGGAGGTAGACCAGGAAAGGGATGGCATAGCCAAGTTTGGGAAGAAGAAAAGCTGTGCTGATGTTCTTGAGGTCAAGCAACAAGTCCAAGTGTCCTGAGTCTGGCTCTGGTGTCTTCCTTCCAGCTTATATCATCGTCCAGAATGATACCGAGAAGCTTGCCAAACTAAACGGCCTGCAGGAGGGTGAGACAGTAGGGGATGCCATTTATAAGCTTAACTGATGAGTGCAACTACAATTTTGGTTTGCTTGATACTGACATGGTTGCTGGTAGTCCAGCTTTGGAGGCTAGTAAGTGTGTTTGGTGCAGCTATATAGCTGGTAAAACTGTTGTTCATGCTCATACCAATGGCAGCTTCATCACTGTACTTCCAAGTAGATCCACCCTTTAAGGCATAATTTAGAGGACTAAATGGTTGAAACAGGCTCTCCACTACACACATCTCGACAGAGCAAGCTGTCTTGTGTCTTACCTCTCCAGTCATCATGGAAGTCTCCAGTTATGGGTGAAAGTCTGATCTCTTTTGGAATGTGATGACAGAGAAATAACAGAAACGAGAATAACTCAGAAATGCTATTAGTATCAATGTCCACTAGAAAGTGAAGCTCATGGTCAAGTTACTAAGACTTAAGTTACTGCAGATGAAGGAACAGGATGAAACTGAGGTAAGAACTCCGTAGTGCTAATGCAGAGGAGGTAAATCAATTACTGGTCTCATGTTGATTTGAGGGAGGGAGGAGGCACTGCCTATGCACCTAGTTGTACTGCAGTTGGGAGGTGTTGCCAAGGTCATGTTGTCATGTTGCAGAAGAGCGGAAGCATTGCTGAAGTCCCGTCATTGCTCTACGCAATGATGAAGGCAATGTTAAGGTCCCTTGACTATGCTAAAATTGGTACTCCATGAGAAAGGGGGTAGTACCGAAGCCCCATTGCTGTACTAAAGGTGGGAGATGTTGCCAAAGTCCCATGACTGTGCAGTTGCTGCTGCAAGAGAAAGAAAGTGCTCCAAAAGTTCCATGGTTTTGCTGCTGGAGGGAATAGGCGTTGGTGAAGTCCCTTCATTATTGTGAAGAAGGGAGGGCATTGCCAGAACAGTGAACATAGCTAAGGTTATGCTGAAAGGGGAATGAGTTATTGTCAAGGTCTCATGGCTGTGTAACAAGGATGAAGGAGATACTGCTGTGGTCCCATGATTACACTACTGAAGGAAAGAGGCATTCAGAGGTCCTTTGATTAGGCTGCAGGAGGGATGAGGTGATGTCAAGGTCCTCTGGTATTCAAAACTTGATGTATATATTGTGCCTTAAACCTCTCACTAAACCTCTCACTATGTCACGACAAAGTCTTTCATGCCTACACCTACAATTCAAACCTCAGTGATGTATCACCCTACAGTTTTTCTTGCATGTCATACTTCACAACTCAACATGAACCCATGTGCACAGTGCTCCACAGGCCTTACAGCTGCCACAAGAGTCAGTGGGTCTCTTGCGACATCAATACACATACCACTACCTTAAAACATCTTGAGCCATGTTACCCCTGGACTATGGTAAAGCATCCTCTCTCCTGTAGCACAGCTACATTCTGCAGCACAACCATGGAACATTACCAGTGCTTCCTCTCTCCTGCAATAGAACTAAAAGACAAAGAAATGAGTCCCTCTCTGCAGCAGCACTAGGTCACCTCTTCTGCAGCAGCACTAGAGGACAAAGAAACAACTCACCTCTCCTGCATAACACATCTCTTGCAGCAGCACCATGGTACACCTACATCACTACATCATCTTAACAGACAATCACTTGTGTGCCTTTCTAATCACTTTTTGCCCTCTTATCATCTTATCATATTATACATTCCCCTCATATCATTCTTCACCATAAATCTCTTGATTCCAACAAATGAAGTAAGATGTTCATTTGCATTTTTCTAAACAATCCTTCCTTACAATACATCAAAGCTATGACAAGTATTCCATCATAGCAGAGGTTATTTTGTACATTCTGGCCTTTCCTGCTTCAGTATAGTGGCATCAGAAATGAGTCCTCACTTTCGTCCTTTTAGTGATAATATAAGCGTAAAGGAGTTATGTAATTACCCAAGGTTTCCCTAACCAATATAAAAAATTTGCCTAATCATCCATCCTGATGACAAACTTTGTCTGTAATGAACCAAGTCAACTAAACTTTGCAGTAAGTCAAACCAAGTCCTTAACATTAAAGTTTTATTTCATAAATGCAGCTGCAGTGAAACCACAGGGATGTCTCTGGGGCCACTTAAGAAATTACTTGTAGTTTCCCATATGTACTAAATCAAAAATGCTTATGCTGCTAAGACTTGGTACATACTTTTGGAAATGATTCATGAGCAAATACTCCCTACAGGTTTTCTGTACATTACATCACAGACACAAAAAAATGTTTTTGGAGATCATTCTCTCATTAAAAACTACAGTCATCACAACTTTTTCCTTACAACACTGTGCCCAAACAATGTTTGTGAGGCTCAACTTTCCACAAGGTTCCCCAGATTCATCATGTAGTGTCCAGAGGAAGGGATGATAATATTCCAGAATGGCCTGAGAAATGTTTATTCTGGGAAGTTACAGTACAGTCTGCAAAAGGGACCCAGTAAAGGAAGAAGGGAGCCTCAAAGGATATTTGAAGATAAACATGTTACCATGTGGCCACCCCTTAATGGGAGTTCCCGTAGGGAATGAGTGTCAGAGATATAGATAGGTAGATAGACATGTTACCACTACCAATATAACATAAACCACATCCCAAAATGTTCTCACCAATGTGCGAAATCAAATGTCTCTCGAAATCATCCTGGTTTTAGATACTGTTGTGCACAAGGAAATGTTTCTTGAGTTCACCTTTCCTCAAAAACAGTTTCCCACACTCATCACATCCAAACATTTTTACACCACTGTGCACAAGCAAATGTTCTTTAAGATCACTTCCGCAAAAACAGTTTCCCACATTCATTACATCCAAACTTTTTCACACCACCATGCACAAGCAAATGTCTCTGAAGACCAATTTTCTCCAAAAACAGTTTCCCACATTCATCACATCTAAAATTTTTCACACCACTATGCACATGCAAATGTCTCTTAAGATTACTTTTCTGCACAAAAAGCTTCCCACATTCATCAAATCCAAAGTTTTTCACACCACTGTGCACAATTAAATGTTTATTAAGGACGCCTATACGTGAAAACAGTTTCCCACATTCATCACATGAAAACTTTTTCACATGTTCAAAGTCTTCCAAATTATTCTGCACAAGAGACTTATGAAGATCCCTCCTGTGAGAAAACAGCTTCCTATTTTCAACACAACCAGTTTTACTCTGACCATTATGCTAAAGTGTATGCTTCTGGAGATGATCACTCTCCTGCAAAAACAGTTTCCCACATTCATTGCAACCAAACTTTTTCACACTACTGTGCACAATGTGCAAGTGTACTTTAAGTTCACTTTTCCGCAGGAAATGTCTCCCACATTTATCACATCTAAAGTTTTTCACACCATCATGCACAGGAAAATGCAATTCAAGTTCACTTCTCCGCATAAACAGTTTTCCACATTCATCACACCCAAACTTTTTCACACCACTGTGCACAATCGAATGTCCTTTAAGGTCACTTTTATGCATAAATAGTTTCCCACATTCATCACATTCAAATTTCTTTACACCAAAATGCATAAGTAAATGTCTCTGAAGACCACTTTTTTCAGAAAACAATTTCCCACATTCATTACATTCGAAGTTTTTCACACCGCTATGCACAAGCAAATGTCTCTTAAGATGACTTTTCCAAAAAACAGTTTCCCACATTCATCACACTCAAAGTTTTTCACACCACTATGCACAAGCAAATGTGTGTTAAGAACACTCTTACATGAAAATAGTTTCCCACATTCATCACATGCAAATTTTTTCACATGTTCTGAATCTTCCATCAAGATGCTTCAGAATTTTTTTTCTATGAGAAAATGTCTTTCCATTTTCAATACAAGCAATTTTTTGCTGACCATTGTGCAAATGCATATGCTTTCGGAGATGATCCTCCTGTGAATACATATTCCCACAATTCTCATGTGGAAACTTTTTCTCTCCACTAGACATTGTCAATCTCTGCTCTGTTCTTAGTCTTCAGACGCAGTTACACTCAGTATCTGAAACAAGAGAGTGTTCTCAAAAAGAGTCACACTTCAGGTTAAGCTTTGCTGAGGATCAGTCATATCAGAGTGAGTGGTGACCCTCACAGAATGCATGACTAACTTTGGAAATCTAAGAAATACACGTCAATTGTTCACAGCTTACCTGCACACAGTTTCCTTCAGATTAATGACATATACTGTAATCCTTCAAAAAAAAGTACTATCTTTCTTAAAAGCACTAGACATTTTGGTTGGCAATGTCTTTGATGCACTGTGAAAATTGGTTTGGTACAAGCAATGGCATGAAGCTAAGCTAAAGGGTCTAGACTAATGTCCTGAAAGAATTTTGAAAATCTTTTATTCTTTTTATCTTCTTTTTGGGATGGGAATAGAGGAAAGAAGGAGATCAACAAGGATTAATAATTTTCTTTTTTTTTTTTTGGAGGGGAGGGAGGAGAGAAAGGGCTCAACAAAGATTAGTGAATTATGTGCTAATCAACAGGGATGCAAACTAAAGTCTCTTAGATGTGAACATAATAAGAGGGGCAGATGGAGGGGTGTCTAGTCTGGTAATGGTCTGGTAACTCCCTGTTGGAGAGAAGTGTGATGTCTGTAGTGACTTTAGGAAAACAAGAAATAACATGAGTGGGGAAAAGGGTGGGAAAAATAAGAACTTGGAAAAGAGGCCTGTGCGTGGAGATACCAGAAGAGATTGGATCGAGAATGGCAAAAAAGCAAGTTCTCTGACTAAACTGTACTCTCGTCAACTTACCATGGTATAGAGTAGCTAATATATTTTCACAAGTGTCATAACTTTCAAACTTCTTATTTCTCAGTAACATCAAGCTCATATTCAAGTAGTACAAGATAAATTCTTGCAAAGTTCAGTAACATATATGATGTCTAATTCTATTCTCCTGAGAAAAATAATCAGATCACATTTAAAAATTTAAATCTCTACAATTCTGTTTCACACATATGAATAAATTTTAGTCTATTTCTACTCATTTAAAATCACCCATTGATAAAACTCTATTGCCCCAGAGAAGAGCTGAGCATATCTCACTGTCACCTCCATGTTTGTAACTGTGCCATCGTTATTTCCATTACATACATGTTTTGGTTCATTAGTTCTTTTATAATATTAAACTGTGCCATCGTTATTTTCATTACATGCATGTTTTGGTTCATCAGTTATTTTACTATAATATTATACAGGCTTTCTGACAGATACTGTTCTCATTACATAGTATTTTCAAATACCACTATACAGATTTCATGTTTCCATTTACTACTTTTACATGAAAATATTCCCTAGCATTCAGTATATGAACTTATGTTCTCCACACATCACTCTGAATTGTTTCTTAGTGTTTATTTGATCTTTAAACAAGATATCAATCAATGTCTGAAACAACAAAATTTCATCCTTAATGGAATTCTTATCATAATCTCATGTTTCATCTTAAGACTACCTTACCTTAAACCTTAGAATACTTCTGACATTCTTCAGCTATTTCACAATTGCTGTAGGGGGTGAAAAGCATTATCTTCTCTGTGATTTTATGATGAAAAAGAGATAATACATAAACACACATCTTGGCAATATAAAACACATCAACCTTATCTGTCCAAAGATAGGTGCAGGTGTTTTCTAAGTTGTGAAAGCAAGAAGCTATCACATGATATGTGACTACACTCAGTACGAGAAAAAAAGCAAAATACTGTATTTACCTTTATATAAAAATGCATTACACTAACTACTACTAAGATTAAAAAGAAATACTGGACATCAATCTTCCTAATGCCTCATATGACAGTAAATAATAAGTATCTTTTAGAGCATCTCAAAGTTATCATAAAACAGCACCTGCTAGGCACAAAGGGTTAGCTACTCTTGGGCTTGCAACATGACAAAGAAACCAACATTCTACACACCTGAATCAACATTATCATTATTAATTATCCTCAGGTTTGCAGCCATGCATAATGTTCTTAGAGTGTAAAGCATTACCACAATATTTGAGTGCATTAATAAAGTATGTTTACCTTAAATAACTGTTATCAGCTTACAGTTGATAACGACGACCAGATTGCCTTAAGACTTGCCGTCCCACCCAAAAAAAAAAATATTCTCAGCTGGGATAATTAGATTTCTAACCTATCCTAACCAGATCTTACTTTACCAAACCTAGCCTACCCAGGCATTAAAAGGTGATTTGGGGTTGATTTTTTAGATACCAATGATTTATCAATTCATGAAAGCAATCATTCGCTTCAGAATCACCAACAATTTCACAAAAGCAAAATAAGACCATAAACCTAGAAAATGTAGGTCTGTGTATGGAAAAATTTCCTAAGAACAACATCAATACATAGAGATTTTCATGATACTACTAAATTTATACAGATACTACTACATTCATACATATCTTGGCTGTACATGATGCTGATTCTACAAAAATTACTTTATGGTACTTATCTTTTGACAAAATTCACAGTACAGTCTGCTTTACAATATGTAAATCAGTTTTACTTCAATACAGTATATCATATAAGAGCTTCTTTACCAGCTACTAAACACTTTTACAAACGTTGTATCCTACTTACTTAAGTTTAGTTACAGCTGATTACCAGCCAAGGATACTCCACACTGAACTCTCGATTCTTTTATGTCTTATTGGTACTGCATGATCTACCATCTTTAAAGGCGTAAAATATATCTAATCCTGCCCAATCTCTGTCCAATATTTCTGGATATTACAACAACCTCTGTAAGAGTTATTACATGTTGTATTATCGCCAATTCTGCGATGAAATTAATAATTTTAGCACCGGTACAGATTTTTTTAATATAACTTCTTGATTTTCACTAATAGAAAGTGACAACAGTTGTATGTCATACCTGGTTTGCTTATAATGAAATAATCCGGTAATCATCCACATATAAACAACAGATCCAGATGTTTGTTGTCAAACCAGCGCACAACGACAGCAGCAAACAAACATATCCAGCGCATCCAAGAGGCAACATACAAACATATTCAGCGTATCCAAGAGGCAACACACAAACATATTCAGCGTATCCAAGAGGCAACATACAAACATATTCAGCGTATCCAAGAGGCAACATACAAACATATCCAGCGTATTTAGGAGGCAGTGCACAAAGACTGCGATTTCAATTTCAAAATCTATTCTCAAGAGAAAGGGGTATACCACCTACAATACGGTGAAGTACCTGCAGTAAAGTATCAGCAGTTTCAACTGCCTTCACACATAAAGGCACAATCAACAACATTCTTTCACGTCTGTCGGCAGTTCTTCATAATCGCAAAAATTATGTCAATATGCCACACAAGCTTTTTTTAAAGATGATTCATTCATGGTGAATTGATAACAATCAGAATCAAACTAGATATTTACAGGAACAAAAATCAACAGAGATTACAGCGACAGTGGTAGCCAGACCTCTACATACAAAAGGAAAATTACAAATACATGAAAACAAGAAATTTGTGAACATAAAAGTAAATCATTCAACTGATGAAGAAAAGGCTAACAGACGGCTGCTCCACTCTACAAACAGAGTTGATAACAATATCCAGTGCTCTGCACCACATATGGACGGAACACTCCAAGCCCGTCGTAATGCACACTGACACCAAGACAGCCATACCAGCGCTGCAGCAGTCACATCACAGAGGCAACATCAAACGCATAACCTCGATCCTTGCGACACTCCAGGGGTTCAGCCACAGGATCGCCAGGTCACCCTCCACTGGAGCCCCAGCTACGTAGGGCTCGAGGATATGAGATCTCAGGCGAGGCAGCCAAGGCCGCCACTCGTCTCTCCAACGTAAATATATATGTTCAGTGAGCCTGAGGCTAAGAAAGAACCTCATAAGAAATATAGCAAGGCTCCGTACGAAGACGTCTTCAACGACAGGTTCATTTCTGCCAAACGGTACCTGGTGGCCACGCGCGGTGAACCACCATACACTGATGAAATTTTGTCGAGACAGACCCAGGTCAATCTTCACCGACTAAGACTAAGGCATAAATGTGCTTGGCAGATTGCCGACGGAGTCGTTGGGGAATGTCTGTACTGTCAAGGAACCAGCAGCAACCTCACTGGAACACTTACCTTCTTGACTGCTAAGTGTCACTCACTCTCTGGGACAGGATCCGGTACTTCAGGGAAGAGGATCACATTATACCAGCAGCATCACTAGTAGGTAGGGCCCAGACCCAACATATGCAACACCTGCTCCGCGTCATCGCTAGATATCCTCCACCCAGATAGACTAAACAATGTTCCCAGCAAGAGCGGTTCCCAGGAAATACAGCCTTCTGGCTCCAGGGGGGCGCACCACACCGAGTGTGACAACGCAGGGGGCGGTGGTAAGCGCTTACTGAGCAGGGGCCTACACCCGCTGGGGTGGCTGTTGTGGCGTTCTGAACCAGCGGATGGGCTCTGGCTGTTGGGTCTTTCTCTAGATCAACAAGTGGAACCGGAACAGAGAACCCCAGCCGGAATAATTGAACGGACCACCAAAGACAAAGGCCCACTAGATGTGCGACAGTCTGTACCAACAAACAACCAACAAACTGGAATAACCTCAGAACAGCTGTAGGCCTACACAGGCACACACCAACTTGCCCAGAAAATATCCGAGCTATATCGGCCAGCCGGAAGCTGGCCGAGCACGTAATTGCCTGTGAGGCCTAGCAGAGCGTAGGACACAGGGCCGGTTGGTAGAGGTATGGTGCTGGTTGGTAGAGGTATGGTGCTGGTTGGTCAAGGTATGGTGCTGGTTGGCCGGGGTATGGTGCTGGTTGGTCAAGGTATGGTGCTGGTTGGTCAAGGTATGGTGCTGGTTGGCCGGGGTATGGTGCTGGTTGGTCAAGGTATGGTGCTGGTTGGTCGAGTATGGTAAGTGCTGTTTAGGTGCCAGCCGTATATCAACTCTCTCTATGGTTTACTTCAGCTTCCATGGTTACATCCGTTACCTTGTCCACTCCCATGTATCTAAAACATACCACTTCCATCAGATTTTCTCCATTCAAATTCTAACTCCAATCGATTTGTCTCCCTCCCCTGTTCAACTTAATAACCTTACTTATATTTCCATTAACTCTCAACTTTCTCCTTTCACATACTCTCCAAAATTTCAGACACCAGCTTCTACAATTTCTTACTCAAGTCTGCCACCGGTGCTGTGTCATCTGCAAACAGTACGTAACTGATCCACCGTCCAGGCCTCCTCACCCTAAACTGACCACAGACCTGCCTCTCTCTCCAAAACCCCTGCATTTACTTCCCCCACCATCCCGAATATTAACAGATTGAACAGCCATGGTGACATCACTCACCCTTGCCGCAGACTCACCTTCATCTTGAACAATTCATCTGTCTCTCTTCCTACCCTTACACACGTCTTAATCTCTTCATGGAACTTCCCATTGCCTCTAGCAGCTTTCCTTGCACACCATATTATCGTAACACCTTCCACGAAGCATCTTCATCAGCCCTAAGATACGTGAACTTCAGATCCATAAATGCCACTTAAAAGCCTTCCTGAATTCCCCAAGTATCTCTAACACAAATTCTTCATAGCAAACACCTGATCCACACATTTTCTACCACTCCTAAAGACAAAGTGTTTCTCGCCATTCTGATGATCTGTGCATGCCACCATCCTCTCATCACAGCTCTCCCATGCAATCTGTGGGTATATCTAACAGAATTGTACCTCTGCAATCCAAACATTAACTTTTGTACCCCTTACTTTTATACAATGCCAGCTATACAGGAATTCCACTTATCATCGGGCATCTCATCTTGATCTACGTATATATACGATGGAACCCTAACTAACCAATCAAAAACAGTCATTCCTCTTGTTACGGAAATTTAAGCCGCTTTGCCACACTTCATTTTACGCAAGACTCACCAACTCCTCTCTCTTCATAAAACACTTACCTCTGAATATGTGTGTCATTTTCAAATACGAAATATCAATTAATGATGATTCTACAGAGAATGGCTCTCGCTTTCATAATGTAGGAGGTGTATATAGCATTCCACATAAATCTTATCTAGAAATATATGTTGATCAAACTGGAAAGGAATCAAGAAAGAGATTTAGCAAACACAAGTACAATTTTAGAGCTAGGTCAGGGTCTGGTGCACTTGCCAGATTCGAACCATAACTGTGGATAAACCACACGCATAGTGAGAGTGTAAGTGGTCTTAGAGTTATGCTGAACACCTGAAAGTGTTGAAAATATTTCGACTGGTGGATGTAGCTTGATTTTGATGGTCTTAAGGACCCTGACAGTTGACGGCCCTAAAGCCTTCACACCCAACCAAGCAACCGTAGTCTGGACTGTATTTGTGAGGTCAGTGTGGGCAGCATGTTCCTGTGGGAGCGGTGCGTCAGGTGTGACCTGGTACCTCATGTAGTGTTAGGTCATACAAGGAGCCTTGTTCCTCCTTTGATTCATACACGTATCCTCATTTTATCTTCTTTTCTTATTAACCCGGGGAAATATTTTGGAAAATTGACGAAAACTTGGGGAATGCTCTTTCACTTTGAAAGTTCCTCTGAGTTTGGAAGATGTATACCCCATGAGCCCATTTCGTATATATACATATATATATATATATATATATATATATATATATATATATATATATATATATATATATATATATATATATATATATATCAGCAACCATGGACGGAAAAATTGCAACTACATCGTTAACATCGTTCAAACAAAGCTATATCACTTTCCGGAGATGAAACTATTTGTCAGAGAATCAGTTGTTGGATAGGATTAGGTTGGAACAGCATCGGTGGAAAGATGAAAAATAGATACACAGTTACTAATGCTTCTTTATTCAAACTGCAGGATCAAGAAGGACACCCAGTGTTGATGTGGTTTGATTGCTACTTTCCTAGTTCTAATGTACAGGGTACCAGCTCTAGTGTACTTTCATAGTATGTTATGGATCATCTTCTCAAATACACATTCGGCTTATTCTATGGAAGAAATGTGGCAACTCACCAAGCAAGGCCAAATCTCAGAAACCATTTGTAGTGTGAGAATATTAGATCAGCTATATTTGTTTATGTCCTGTACAGAGATGCCATCTGGTGGAACGACTGGCAGACTGTAAGGCTCTTCTACGTTACAGAAATCTTCATCCATACTAAATCCTGCTTCAGTATCACGACTAATTGCTTACAATTTTCTTCTTCCATCAATATACTCTACCTCCTTAGGATTCTGTCTTGAATCAAACACTACGTATAGTGAGGGTTAATACAATACGAACTTTGGATACCTACGAGGTATCAAGGTATATATTTCCCCTGTAGCTATGCCTCGTCTGACGTAGAACAAGTTATTCTCCCTTGATCTATGATGCTTTACGTTAAGGTGTTTGTGATCCTCTGAGCCCTAGTTGCCATGACATCACCAGCACTGATGTTTGCGAGATCCAGTTTTATGGTTATTTCACGAGAATGTTTTCATACAACACCAGCGTGTCATCCGAGGAGAAAATAAACCTAACCCGCAATGATACATGGGATTTATGATGACTAACCTCAACAGACATCACTACAGTCAGATTATATTGTATGAAGCCATGTTGATGGCTGACTGGGTGATCGTTAAGCCAGACCCAGCACTGTAAACGTCCCATACAACCTACAGAAAGTGTCTTCATCACTTATGATCAGGTTTACACTGAATGTCAATAAAGTAACAAACAATGCACTGCTCGCTTACAGTCTGACTGAAACCATCACAGCTTGAGTTATGATTCACTGAAATGATAACATTTATATTATAGTTTCGTACAATATTTCAAAGTATAGAAAACTCTATCTATGTAAAGGGGCTTCGAATCCCCTCCTTGATCCTCTGAGCACAACGGTACGATTCTTGAGCAGAACGGTACGAGTTTTGAGCATAATGGCGTGACCTTACACTGTCCGTAAATAATCTGGTCAAGGGCTAATTATCGTACCCAAGGGTCGGGACGTTGAGGTCATACGTCTTAGTGTCTTGCTCAAGGATCGAAAAGTTATGTTCAAGGGAATCATGATGATAATAACTGGTAAATACATAAGAGACTTTATGAAACTTGAGCCGATAATGTTCGAGACGTGTGTCGCCACTGTGAGGCTTCGACCACTTGTCATAAACTCTTCCGTTCCTTTCAAATTAGTCTTGATGTAGAGGATCAAGTTGGCAGACACTAAAGGCGACAGTAAGAAAGATATTCACTGAGGCAAAACTCATTAGATGTTGAGAAAATAAATCTTGATGATAGAGAAGGGTAAACGGGTCAGACACACAGAAGTAATTCTATAAGAAAATACGAAGAAATACACGACAGATCTAAGATGCGACAACACTTCGTTCTCCTGGATGGCATCGAAATACATAAACAAACAACAGCTGATTGCACCGTGGCACGTAAGACCTCCAGCCGCTTTGTGATGCTCTCGTAAATATTTGGCTGGATACAAGTAAGGCTATTGTGGAGCGCATCTGAGGACATCACCAGGTACGAGAAGCCTTAGAGAACAAACGCAAAATCCGACACGTCGGTAGCCCTTGAGACACTAGGAAAGTAGCTTTACATCAGCAACAATATTAGGTTTATAT
Organism: Panulirus ornatus; assembly: GCF_036320965.1. Lineage (NCBI taxonomy): Eukaryota > Metazoa > Arthropoda > Malacostraca > Decapoda > Palinuridae > Panulirus > Panulirus ornatus. Next base: position 18,735,515 of record NC_092264.1, read on the forward strand.
CTACCCAGATAATTTACCCATATACTTTTAATTTCCTATTATTACTCTTCCTTGTTGGTTCCGCCTCTTCAACCTTTCCCTCAGAAATCATAAGAATACATTCATCAATTTATTCTAACAGACACAGAAGCAATTTCTTCAACCTACTTCATCAAAATATTCTTTATAGAAAGACTTACAGTTAGATGACGTCACTTGGGATCATGACAGATCACATTTCGTTGATCATCAAGATTCATATCGACCTCACTTTGTATCATCACATATCACATTTCGTTGATCGTCAAGGTTCGCACCGATCGTTGATCGTCGAGATTCACATCGATCGTTGATCGTCAAGGCTCGCTCATATCGATCGTACAATTCTGTTTCATTAGGTAAAGATAACGAAGGTGTATATAAGGTCTGTGGACTCCGACCTGAGTCTGGGTGAACAGATCACAATGGGATCGTGGGATCTACACCTCCCTTTCTTGTTCGACCTGTGACTCTCGTCCAGAGCTCCGAGGTAAGTTGTCAACACCTCGTGTTGGGATCTTTCCACAAAAACCTCAGAGTTTCCGTCGTAAGGTCCAACGACACGACCCTACCCGGAAGTCAGTCTGTTTGTGAGAAGACATCAGGCGAATCTGAATCTGATGCGACACCTGAATCATGTTCTGTCGACATGATCTGATGTCTGATGTCCTGGTGGAGCATGATGTCAGACGTGTACTGGTGGAGCATGATGTCAGACGTGTACTGGTGGAGCATGATGTCAGACGTGTACTGGTGGAGCATGATGTCAGACGTGTACTGGTGGAGCATGATGTCAGACGTGTACTGGTGGAGCATGATGTCAGACGTGCACTGGTGGAGCATGATGTCAGACGTGCACTGGTTGGTCATTAGGTGAGAGGTGCACCATGAGAGGACCAACAACCCGTTCCTCTCTGTTCACCAGTCCTCATGTCCACTTTACCTCATGATAATCACTTCCTTCACCTGGCGAACCTTTGTTCACCAGTGGCTGGGGTGATGTTCTCTCCCTATTTGCAAAATATTGATGTGTTCACCGGGCGTCGATCAGTTCACCACGTGTTCTGTTCATAAGGCGTCGATGAGTGCACCAAGCGTCGATGAGTACACCAAGAGTCGATGTCTTCAACCAAGCGTCGATATCTTTAGCAGACGTCGATCTCTTCCTTAACCCACTCACCTGGTGAGGTCCTGCGCTCGGTCTTCGGCTGGAGGAGGCAGCGTTCATCTATTGCTCCTGACGGAGTTGCCGGAGGTGAGGAGGGCGTGAGCTGAGGCCGGAGTGGGACTGCTGGTGAGGGTGTTGCACCTGCGGGTGAAGGTCACACGGTAGCTCTCGGGCGACCTGTTCTCTCCCTTGGGGCAGAAGAAGAGGTAGATGAAGGGGTTGAAGCAGGAGTTGGAGGCTGAGATGATGCCGAAGAGCGCCAGAACGTTGGGGTTGATGCTGTGCATGTCCCCGAAGGCCATTATCATCTCCTGGAGTGGAAAATGGGGTCAGGATCAGAATTGCTGTGGAAAGGGATAAGGAAGGGAGTGACCGTGTTAAGACAAGACCATCATCCTCATGTGGAGGGAGGTAATTAGGTTGTTATGATAGGTCATGTGGGATGTGGCAAAGATGGGTCATCATTATCTAATGGAAGAGAAAACGAGGTCATGATGAGAGGTCATTCAGGAAGGGGAAGAAAAAACGTATCATAGTACCAAGGGGCGACCCAAGCTGCGGCCAGACGAATCTTTAACAGCAGCTCCGGTGGGAGATAAAGATAAGAAGTTTTGTGATGGTTGAATAGCTAGCTATCATGAGAATGAAAGAGAGAACTGTGAAAAGTTCCTCAGTCTAAGAAGGGAAGAAAGCACGAGGTTTCTTAGAGACTGCAGGTAACTAAGCAAAACATGCAAGAAAATGTTAACTCTCTTAATGTTGTAGTAGAATATCAGAACATTCCATATAGAAGTTACAGAATAGGACATCTGGAACAACCTAGGGCAGCTTAAGAACCAGTGAGAGGTTGTGACATGTGAAGAACCAGTAAGAGGTTGTGACATGTGAAGAACCAGTGAGAGGTTGGGACATGTGAAGAACCAGTAAGAGGTTGTGACATGTGAAGAACCAGTAAGAGGTTGTGACATGTGAAGAACCAGTGAGAGGTTGGGACATGTGAAGAAGCGGTGAGAGGTTGGGACATGTGAAGAACCAGTAAGAGGTTGTGACATGTGAAGAACCAGTAAGAGGTTGTGACATGTGAAGAACCAGTGAGAGGTTGGGACATGTGAAGAACCAGTAAGAGGTTGTGACATGTGAAGAACCAGTGAGAGGTTGGGACATGTGAAGAACCAGTGAGAGGTTGGGACATGTGAAGAAGCAGTGAGAGGTTGGGACATGTGAAGAAGCAGTGAGAGGTTAAGGCTGCTGGAGATGATATAACAGATCAGGACACCTGGAGAAGAAGTGGCAGATTAAGAAATCCAGAGGAGCACTGACAGGTCAGGATGTCTGGAGGAACACACACGGCATAAGCCAGGTCGTCTGGAATAGCAGGAACAGAGCTGACCATCAGGAGACATTGCAACGTGGGAGAACAGTCGAAGAAGCAAGGTCACATTAGGACATCTAAAGAAGCTGTAACGGATCTGAAATACTGAAAGACGTTGTGAATGACTGGGTCGCCTGCAGAAGCAGTGACAGTTTAGGACATCTGGAAGAAGTATGATGGAACACGTGAAGAGGTAATGTCTGAGTGTTAGTCTAAGACATAATGACAGGGTAGGATATCTGAGGCAATGACACAAGATCACAATACCCGAAAAAAAAAACATCACAATAAGACTTTAACGAAACCATGTAAGATTAAGACATCAGATGTAATCGCAGATTTGTACACTGAGCGACTAATGATAGATCAAGACCTCTAAGTAAGTACTTAAAAATAAGTACATACAAAGTACTTAAGATTATGAAGATTAAGCGAAACGTTATGATATATTAAAAAACAGTGATGAATTAAGGCTGTTGACTTCATGGATAGACGTGATATCGGAGGACATTATGGAACGTAACGCTACATAAGACATTATGGAACGTAACGCTACATAAGACATTATGGAACGTAACGCTACATAAGACATTATGGAACGTAACGCTACATAAGACATTATGGAACGTAACGCTACATAAGACATTATGGAACGTAACGCTACATAAGACATTATGGAACGTAACGCTACATAAGACGTTATGGAACGTAACGCTACATAAGGGTAATCTAAGAAGAGATTCATCGCTGACTATAGCCAGATCAGTAATCTCAGGAAATGAGAGAAAGTGAGTGAGAGATCTTTCTCTCACTCAGGCTAGGTGTTCCCTCTCTCCCACAGTGTCTCTCCTGCATGTGAGTTTAGAGCAGCGATAACCAATTTGCATACATAATGAGATACGAACGTGGCAAGGCAAACCCGACCTTATAATGCTGATGGGGGGCAGACAGTGATAAAACCCTACAACATTAGGATTAATTACGTTCAAGAGGGGCTAACACTTGGCTTGAAAGATAAGAAATACGACCATAGTGACAGTTAGAGGAACCCGTGGTGAGGACTGACCAGTGTGGGGTGCGTTGATGTGAGGGGAAGCCTGGTGATGAAATATGGCCGTCGTAATTACTAGGGATAACCTACTGGATTAATGAGGTGGCTGGTAATGAAGATCTAAATTTACGCTTAACTGACTGTCAGCTGATGAACAAAGTTGTTATTAATGGTTGCCTAGTGAGTGAACCAGACTGAGCACAGAACACTATACATGCTCAGTTATACATTCTGGAGGTGGATGAAGAAATATACTTCATGTATATCATTCTGAAAAGATATAGAGATCGATCATTCTCTCTCTCTCTCTCTCTCTCTCTCTCTCTCTCTCTCTCTCTCTCTCTCTCTGCATCTGCCACCGTCCCTGGCCTCGCCCTGGCCCCAGCTCAGCTCCCCGACCATCCCTTGTGCCACGGTGCCTGGTGGCCGGGGTGGGGAGGGGTCCGCTCACCTGGATGACATACGGGGTGTTGGTGATGAAGAAGGTGACCACGATGATGATGGTCATGTTCAGCGTCTTCGTCTTCGCCTTCGGCAGGAGGCTGTTGGTTCTGCGGCTGTCGCTATTCCCCCGCTGACCGCTCCTGCCGGGGAGAGATAGAAGGAAGGTTGATGGGAATGAAGTGAAGGAAGCGAGTAAGTGAGAGTACACAGGAGGACATGAGGAACGAGACAACAGAAGACCTGTGGGTCTATGACGAGGTCATCTGCCGGAGGACAGTACACAGGAGGACAGATAATATAAGACCTGATGGTTCAAGAGGAAGTTTTGTGCTGGAGAACAGAAATATTATCCTAGATCCTTAATCTACTTACATGGAGACAGGATGATAAAGCAGAGAACTCCTTCGCACTAGAAGGGAAAGAGAAAACACGTGAGAAGATGAATTAGATGAGATAGAGTGAGTGTGAGTGTAGAGAAATGAGGAAGAGAGAGGACATCTGAGACACAAATATCTTTTTTCCTAGCAGCTGGAGGTGAGAAATATACAAAAATTTAGGGAGCAGAGAGAGAGAGAGAGAGAGAGAGAGAGAGAGAGAGAGAGAGGTGGGGGGAAGGGATATGTAGTCGAAAATACGCGAGTTTTGAGACAATAAAGTAAGGACAATATCCAGGGGAAAAGTAAAATTAAAAGTGAATATTGATAAAGAGAGTTAAGTCTGGGGCTGATGATAGTGCAAGAGAGAACAAAGAATTTTATAAAAAGAAAGATAAACCTGAACGAGGAGTAGAGAGAGGGAGGGAAAATGGAAGAGAGAAAGAGACAAGACTGATGATCCAGTAACGCCGACTGAAAAATGAATTTCGATATCCGACTTACAGAGATGAGGAGCTTTAGGGATAAACAGATATTCGCTTACTTTTTTCCTCTCTCACCCTGTAGTCTCCCTCCTCCCTGTAAGCTCACCCTGTAGTCTCCCTCCTCCCTGTAAGCTCACCCTGTAGTCTCCCTCCTCCCTGTAAGCCTTGACCTCTCACCCTGTGCTCCCCTTCTGCCTAGCCTCACATCCACAACCCTTTCACAAATTCGCAAAATCGGACGATCTTCCTCTCCCGCACCTCTCACTCCTCCCTTGGGGCTCTCACTCCTCAACTCGAGGTGATGATCCACTCTGGTGTTGCTCCCAGAATTATTATTCTCTGCGGCAACTCTTGCTACTCTCACTCCTCTCACTTTATAAATCATCAACAAGGACACAACCTTTAACGCATCGCCCAAGGTACAGTTTTTTTTCAGGTCCTCGAGAGCAAAACTCTCTCTCTCTCCTCACACACACACAGACACACACACACACACACACACACACACACACACACACACACGATGCAGGAAGACCAACTCTATCTTTCCTTCTTCTCGTAATTCCTTCCTTTCTCTTCCCTTTATGGTGCCATTACTTGAAGAAGACGGAGAGTTTTCTCCTCCCTCTTCCTCCCTCGCCATTTCCCCATCCCAACTCCTTTGTCTTGCTCCTCCCCTACGTCTCCTCCCTACATCCCTGCACTGTGTTGTAGCCTCACTTGAAGTAGGACGTCTGCCTCCAGATGGTGATGTAGATCCTGATGTAGAAGATGAGCAGGAGGACCTGGCACGAGATGAACACCATCACCAACACCACCATCAGGTACACCTGTAGGAGGGACCAGAGGGAGAGTCAGGTCACCAGGTCATTAGCACTATCATCAGGTACACATGTAGGAGGGACCAGAGAGAGAGTCAGGTCACCAGGTCATTAGCACCACCATCAGGTACACCTGTAGGAGGGACCAGAGGGAGAGTCAGGTCACCAGGTCATTAGCACCACCATCAAGTACACCTGTAGAAGGGACCAGAGGAAGAGTCAGGTCACCAGGTCATTAGCACTATCATCAGGTACACCTGTAGGAGGGACCAGAGGGAGAGTCAGGTCACCAGGTCATTAGCACTATCATCAGGTACACCAGCAAGAAGGTAAAGGAAGACGTGTATCAACAGGTCATTAAAGGGATGTGTCATTTAATCGCTTGATCATTGTTAGTTGGTTAACGAATTATCAGGTCATCACATGGTCAGGTTCCTGGTCAACACGTAGTTATCAGGTCATCACATGGTCAGGTTTCTGGTCAACACGTAATTATCAGGTCATCACATGGTCAGGTTCCAGGTCAACACGTAATTATCAGGTCATCACATGGTCAGGTTCCAGGTCAACACGTAATTATCAGGTCATCACATGGTCAGGTTCCAGGTCAACACGTAATTATCAGGTCATCAGGTGGTCAGGTTCCAGGTCAACACGTAATTATCAGGTCATCAGGTGGTCAGGTCTCTAGTTAACACGTAATCATCTGGTCATCAGGTGGTTCCTGGTCAACACGTCTTACAGTCGGTTCATTTGGATGTCAGGTCGTTAGTGTATGTTATCATAAGGTTGTCAGGTCAGCAGGTCATCTTCCACAGGTTATTCAGTTATGCAGTGGAGGGACAGATAACGGAGGACCTGTTGCTCTATGACGAGATGAGATCCTGCAGGACTGTCATTGTATCCTACGTTCATACTCTATACAGGACTTTAGGCAGGACCGATCAGTGAAGAGGTCATCATCTCAATTGGTTATTAGGTCAACAATGTCAGGACAGGTCAGCCGTTCTTTATAACAATAGGTCACAGCACCAGATCATCAGAACAATGGAAAACCATTGTTCATCATCAATCGAGCTCAACACGCCAGAGTAAATCTTGTCAGTTAAATGTTAAGGTCATGATTGAGACGTGTCATGCCATCCAGCGCTAGGTCATTATAAGAAGAGGTCATCATCAGGTCAACATACAAAGTGAAATTCATTACATCATAAAATCAATAGATTATTGATATGATCATTACAGGTAAGCAGGTCATCATCAGCTGGTGACGTCAACAAACCAGTCAGGCCAACGCGTAATCGGATCAATTTAAACAAAAATTGAGGTTAAGGAATTACTGGGTCGTTACTTCATGTCCCCGTCAAGTTTATCACTCAATACATAACCAGTCATGTCACACACACACACACACACACACACACACACACACACACACACAACTCACCTTCCTAAAATTATTGTCGAGATCTTTGGTATAAAACTTGGAGACGCAGTAAGCGCCGCCCTCCGGGGTGACGTGCCTGAGGGGGAGAAGGAGGCTTTATCAGTGTGGGGGGCAGCAGGTATGAGGAGGTGGGGGGGTGCGGCTAGGCTCACAGAAGGGGATATCTTGTGTGAGGGTGAGTGAGGTGTGGCTGGTACGTGTGGGGATAGTGTGGAGGTGTGGGTACGTGTGAGTACAGTGTGGGGTTGGTGCGGGCGTGTGGAGGTGTGGCCTCGCATGTGATTCAGATGAACAAAAGTGTCATATAACCTTGTGCTACCCGTGAAGCCACGGCAGCATCCTCAGTGACTGTAAGACGTCTTTAAAGAGTTCGAACACCATCAAACATTCGCTCTCGCAGTCAGCAATTGTTTGAAGTCTCCTCAAACACGCTGTGGGAGGATGAGATTCCACAGAGGCCCAGACAGCTGAGAGAGATGAGTTCGTCTGTGATCATTATCTATATTGTGTGGAGAGATCCATCTCCCTGGGTAATGTGGCGGAAGATCCAAGTTCAGACTGTAACTTTCGTCCGTGGGAAAATATAAGCAAAACATTTAGGTTATCTTTAGTCACGGGAAAGATTATCTTCTCTGAAAAAAATATTGAGTAACTTGCTTCCCCTGGAAACCATTTTATGCCGTCAGGAAACTCTGTGCCAGACGTATCTCTGGAAGACATACTGGACGTTTTTGCTTCAGGCAGAGTCCCGCTCCCATGACCCTGCACCCAGAGACCATGGCTCCCAGCTGAGTCTATAAACAATATACTGACTGAGTCGTTACACAAGACAGCGTCTCTCTCAGGAGCATCTCCCCATGCAAGTCTTCAGAGCTTCCTTTCAGGCAAATCTTGGAAAGGTCGTCTCTCCCTTGCGCCTCTTTCCTTGTAGTAAAAGTTTTTCGAAAGACTTTTCCCAAGAAAAAAAAACCAGGATGTATCGTATGGGAAGCTTTTAGTCACTAAGGTTCTTTCTCTTGAGCACTTGACGATGGGTCTTTTGTGCACATTGTTTCCGTAACAAGTACGACTTCATTGTGTCTTTGATCAAATGTTTTATATTTAGCAACATCTTCTTAAAGATGATTTCTCCTGAGAGATACAGAAGGATCCACAATAAAGTGATACCAACTTACCTTTCCATGGTGTTTGCAATGATGATTCTAAAAATCGTTTTCAAAAGGACTGACAATCTTTTGTGCCCAGTTGGAAGTTGGAGGAAAAAGTTTATGTTGTGTCAAGTGGGAGACCTTCCTGGAAGCAAACGCCAGTCACTGGATCCTCTCATATCTCCCAGTCAGGCTGGCGAACCTAGCAGTTCTTTTTTTTCCCCATTTCATCTTCACAGTAAGTGTGAGCTCTTGTATTTCTATGGAAAAATGCGAGAGAGTGAACATAAATGATGAGTAATTTTGCTTAGGTGTGTGTGTGTGTGTGTGTAATGACCTACCTGCACAGTAGGAGGAGGGAATCTGTCTCTCGCGGGCCGTATCACATGAACCTTCACTCCCACCACAAGCCACACACCAACTCCCATGGACACCAATAGGCGGCCCATAACGCACTCTCCGCCACCACCACAACAACACCACCACAAGAACATCACTGCAACACCACCACCACAACAACACCACCACAAGAACATCACTACAACACCACCACCACAACAACACCACCACAAGAACATCACTACAACACCACCACCACAACAACACCACCACAAGAACATCACTACAACACCACCACCACAACAACACCACCACAAGAACATCACTACAACACCACCACCACAACAACACCACCACAAGAACATCACTACAACACCACCACCACAACAACACCACCACAAGAACATCACTACAACACCACCACCACCACAACACCACCACCACCACAACACCACCACAACGTAAACACCACCAGAACACCACTGCAACACATCGCCATCAACACCACCACCACAATAACACCACCAATACACTACCACGGCAGCACAGACACCGCCAGAGTCCCCCACCACCGTAAAGGCCTCCTGCGCCCAGCCCTCCACGGCCAGCGGAGACCCATTCAATGAGACAAGGGGAGCGGCAGACCTGGAGGGCCGCTCCACCCTCCCTCGCGACGCCTCGTTTATGAACATAAATGGAATAGGATGCTGCAGTGAATAGACGCGGGAGGGACTTTTCCATCGTCATGTGGGAAATAAGGAACTTCCCTGAAGGTGCAGTGGCAGCGGAGGCGCAAGGCGTCTGGGAGGGATGTGACCCAGATATTGCAAGAGCAACATCTGTTGCAAACTGTTTCGTACCAGGCATTCCAAGAATCGAGCCCAGGTCCTCAGTGTTAACAGGCAGGTGGCCTACCTAGCCTGGGCTGATGCACAGACAGGGAGAAAAAAAAAAGGACGACTTGAAGAGGGGGAGTTGGAGTGACTTACTAATGAATCAGAAGAAATGAGAGGCTCGAAATAGCTCTAGGTAAAGCTAGGACGGATGGAGACGCACCATCAATCACGGTGGCTGTCCCATCCGAATCAGAAGGCTGCCACAAAATTGAATTGAGTCACACGGAGGGAATAGAAATCCTCAGTGGGTATCCAGAACAGTGAGAGGAGAGAAGAGGAAGAGGAACAGGAAATTAGGAAAAGGAAAGAGAGATGACTGAATAATGATACACGAGCTAAAGAGAACATCACTGACAAATAGGGATCAGTGGGAGGAGTTGCCGCCTTGAGACTGGCCCTGGCCAGGTTAATACCTGGAGAATCTACAATAACAGTGGCTGCTGAGCTGACAGTAGCTGTGAGATGACAGATACATGAAACATGAGGGATCACTCATGGCGGGAGAGGACCCATGAGGGGAAGCTAAGTGTGGAGATGGATGGTGATAAAGAAAACAGGAATCAAGTAAGAGCAACCCGAACTTCACCAGGAAAATGAGGAGTAAAATGGGCCGCTACAGACTGGTCGATATATTCTAACTGTAAGATGATCATTTTGATTCACATGAAAGAAAGACTAGCTTCTTAAGAGAAGGAAAAGGTCAGAGATGTCCTGGAGGCACAAGGGCATGATGAGGATGGTCGCACAGACAGACGAACAAGAGGACTGGCTGGAGATACTACAGGTAGAGGAGAGGACGACACTATATCAAACTCCTGTACACCTCCACGAAGACCAGGCAGCGTCCCAACACCTGCACAAAGACCAGGCAGCGTCCCAACACCTGCACAAAGACATCCGTTATCAAAACCTTTGGTTCCTCACGTCTTTTATTTAAGTTCGTCTTCCTTCATGAACAGTCCTTATAAAATGCTCTTCTGGGAAGTACAAGTTACATCAGCTGTTAACGTCTTTCACTTACAGTGAAGTCACTTGATCTGTATTGAGAACGTATGTCCTAACACACGCATACCATAACCTTCAAACAGTGTTGTTTGGTCGCGAGTAATTGTTGTTGAACCATTAAACGTGGCAGCATGTTAGTGTCTGTCACAATAATCCCGTGATCTGGCAGGGATTGGAGGGGCGTGGGAGTGTGTGTGTGTGTGTGTGTGTGGGAGTGTGTGTGGGTGTGTGTGTCCGAATGAGGCCTTTGTTCTGTTTTGGTGCTACCTTGTTAACACGGGAAGCGGCGAGCAAGTATGGAATATATATACAATATACGAAACATTGGAAATGTATTTCGAGATGATGTGAGATGTGATCACGTAGTTTATATTTCCTGATATTTTTCAAGAACTGATGACCGGGTCGTTGAGTGGGGACCAGCGACCTGTCTGCACGACGGACGCAGCCAAGATCTTCAATCAACGTGTCCGCCTCCCTGGGAGACGTTCATGCTCACCTTAGGAACATTACACACACACACACACACACACACACACACTGTATGCAGGCAGGATAGGGCGACATGATTCAGTATCTAACGTTTTCTCTGGCTCTCGGCCACTGTGAGGGCAACTCATGTGGTATAACCAAGAAATATAGATTTTCTTGATGTCTCGGGTGGCCCAGTGTGGCCCTGAAGGTGGCACTCAGTTACTGAAGACTCATAAGTTCCATTGCTCTACACAAAAATAATCTAGAATCATTTTAAGTGTATGAAAGTACCTTTTCGCTCTATATTTTACCGAAATTCTCACATAATTCCTTGGAGAATAAAACGACTGTATGGTTCTCAGTTACAATAGTTCATAAAGTGTGAGGTATCATCTACCAGTGACAACCTCCTCGTCTGTGTTGATCATGCAGCAGCAGAGAGTCAAGATGCCAGCTGCTACAGGTACTTGTATCTTGGTCGCCAGTCCTCGCTGCCATCCAGGATGTCCCATCAACCATCTTGAACCTTTATATTCGAGATCCAGTTCACCTTACAGGGCCGTATTTCCTGAGTCTGTCTTGGGACTCATTTTTTCAGACCTTCCCTCGCTGTTTTCTATAACATTTCTCAGGGCTATGTTATGAGAACTTGCTCGAGTTATCTTCTGTGATTTATCGAGGATATTTCCTTTATCTGTTGGGTCATTTATCGTAAGCTATCAGGACGCTTCCTCCAAATCTGTCATGAGCCATGTTAGCTAAGTCTCTCTTAAGTATTTCAACTATTTGGCTATATTATGAGAGCCGCTCATGGATATATTGTGGCAACGTGTCATATATGTATCATCTGAACCTGCGTGTGTGTGTGTGTCTGTGTTTGTGTGTGTGTGTGTGTGTGTGTCTATCATGCTTCATCGAGGTAACTTAGGGGCATAAAACTGAGCCTTTGTGGAAGACTCGTTGTTTCCCTCATCTTTCTGTTGCCTGATTTGGAAAGTTTACACAACATGGAGGATCTTTTATGCCCAGCTTCCACTCCTCTCAGTCGCGTCGTTGCCTTGCTCGCCCAGGATACCGAGGTAGTATGCCCCTCCCCCCCCCAATCCCCCTCCCTCACATATTATATGTGAAAACGTTTAAGTTAGATGCACAAGGTATGGAAATATTGCTCTTACATATACACAAGGAAGTGTATGGTTAAGAATCCATAATTTATTTCATGTTTTGAGAGAGTTCGGAATATAAAGTAATTAGGGTAAACTAATAGAAATATTGAAGATATGCATAAACTGGAATGTCTTTCACCTAGAAGTTATTGGCGAGTGGTAGGTGAGAGGTTTGTGAGATGTGCCTTGATCTGTCCTCTCCCGTGATGAGGAACTGTGTTTCTCAGTCACGTTCTCACAACAGATGGCAAATCTTTCTCTTCCCTTTTTTGTCGGGGAGTCAGCCAGCTACTGCCACCCGCCCCTCCTCCAACTGTGTGGCTACAGCTTGTATTGTGTCATTTGTTCCGTCACACATTATCCTGTATTGCTCGTGTCTTCTCCCTCCTGTCATCCCTTGACCTGCTGCATTCCATCTTTTTTTTTGTTGAATTTTTCTGGAGTTGTGCATGTAGCGTTCGTGCCTTTACTTGGATGACGTTTTTATCCTAAGCTCTGAATATAGTTTTCTTGTTTCATTTGATTCTGTTCTTGTTTATCATGTTATGTTCTGTCTCTTCCCTTTTCTTCTATTGTCTTGTTATTCGTTTCAGTGTTTTCTTCAGCTTCGTAACCCAGCCTCCTCAGTCTTCTTGTCTTTTCCGTCGTAGGTATGACATGTTATGGTCCAGCTTCGCCATGTCATATCATGGTTTGTCTTGCTGTTGTCTGTCATACGTTATCTTGACATGACTTTCAATATCTCACTCATCCTTGTACTTTCATGTCAAGTTCTGCTCAAAGTTGTTTTGCCAAGCCTTATCGTATCAAGGTTCACCTTGTCTCATCCTCTTAACTGTTCCATTTCTTCAAGTGTCTTGGTCTTGCCTTATCCATCTTTCTTTCACGCAACTAAGATGACGATGCTAATTGGAACACTTGAGAATAAGATCAGTGATAATAGATACCAGAAAGACTGCGAGAAATGAGAGGAGAAAACACTTAGGAATGAGGAAAGAAACTAATGACGATGAAGGGTGAGAGGAGCGAACGTAAGAATATGAGAGGAAGATAGTATAAATATGAGGATGAGAATATATTTAAAGAGAAAACACCTGACAAGAATATATATCAAAATGAAAAGTTCAAGAATTGAGCTTAAAAAAAAAAACCGAGATTGAGAATACCTGCTGGGATGTTCTACACGAGGAAGAAAAGGTGAGGGAGCCCACATGAAACAGGGCCATCTATGTAAACCTAACTTGAAAGTATACACAGAGGGTACCTGAGGACCTTCCTGAAGGGACACGAGGGGACTTAAGGATATAGTTAAATCAGAGACAAATACCTGATGAATAAACGAAAGGACGACTCGAGGACCTGCCTGAAGAAGATATTATGAGGAAATCCTACCAGAGAAACAGAAGCAAATACCTGGAGACATTTGCTGAAGCAAAAACGCTCAGTAGAATTGCATCAAGAAAAGCCATTAAAGTCACTTACCTCAAAAAGACGAAAAGGTTGGGCAGGGAGGGAAGGAGGCTAACGGCCCAGGCTGCCAACACCAGGTTCTTGGCACTGATGAAGGGGTTGAGCGGTCTCACCACCGCCTCATGCCGGTCGATAGCGATGGCAACGAGCATGTAGTTACTGGAGGTGATGGCGAAGGTGGAGACCACCTTGTACAGCTTACAGGCCGTGTTGGAGAGGTACCAGTGCATGTCCAGCACCTCCCACATCAGCTGACCTGCGGCCCAGAAGCCAGGAACGTTATAGAAGGAAAATCAAAGGTATAAAGAAACGTTTTTATTTTTCTACCTAGAGTCAGTCAGCCTGTTAGTGAGAAGGGAGGTCGTTAGAGCCCTTTGTTGATTCGCTCGTTAACTGAAATATCAGCTGCCCATCAGGGATGAGAGGAGTCATTAGTGCTCAGCGGCGGGACTTCGTTTTACACTACAAAATTTATCATTCTATAAAGTATGGCAGAGAGCTGGGCAGTGGGCTGGGCAGCCTGGGCTGGGCAGCCTGGGCTGGGCAGCCTGTGCTGGGCAGCCTGGGCTGGGCAGCCTGGGCTGGGCAGCCTGGGCTGGGTAGCCTGGGCTGGGCAGCCTGTGCTGGGCAGCCTGGGCTGGGCAGCCTGGGCTGGGCAGCCTGGGCTGGGCAGCCTGGGCTGGGCAGTGGGCTGGGCAGCCTGTGCTGGGGACGTAATCAGTGTTATGCATTTCTAGTTTTTCAGTCGGCCTGGTGCTGATGCCTCGAGGTTGTGTGAGGAACTGTGCCTTACCGACTAATCTTTGAGGCATGACTGATGCCTCGCAGACCACCTGATGGGTAGGGATTACATCTAAACAGCAGACATGTTGTAGGTCATAGATGGCTTTTCTGGCTGCCCAGGACACATGCATGAACTGGTCCCTGAAGAGAGAATAGATGCTGACTAGTGGACACAGTGTACCCGTACAACATGGCTGTATGGTATGGTGTAGTTATACAGTGTGACCATACGGTATGATATGGCTATCAAGTAATTCTGTAAACGTTCTACTCTGGTTAACGTAACACCACGAGAACATCAACGGTGGATACATCAGTGCCTACGACGACCACCACCTTCTGTGTCCTCCTTCACTACAGCTAACTGATATCACACATTAACATCCGAGCACGACGGTACGACCCTGCAGCACTACATCTGGATCACGGAACACGACGGTACGACCCTTCAGCACTACACCTGGATCACGGAACACGACGGTACGACTTCTGGGAATGCTAGTGTGAGTTTTGACCTGACCTAACCCTTTGGGGTCAGATCAAAGGACACACCCCATACCCATGGTTCGTCCCGTTGTTCCCAGAGGTCGTTCAGTCTTGCTCACAGGATTAAAACTCTTAAATACTTTGATGTATTCCCAACAAGGAACACGAATTTCCAGAGAATCTTGTTCACTACAGCCAGGAGCCGCACGCAGAACCTGCACCTTCACCTCGGTACCTGATTTACGAACATGTTATGCTGAAGAATACGTTGTGTGGGTGGGCGGCGAGGAACCTTCTCATGGTACTGGCTGTGGGAAGCTCCAACATTACTTCCTCCTGGCTGGCACGACGCCCTCTGCCCGGGCTCATCATATTGGTTAATATATTCCATATCGACAGCTCGCGTAATGCAAGGGAAAATGGGAAACCATTTCTGATCTACGCTGCTTTGACCTTTGACCAATGAGAGCTGGGTCAATAGTTCTCATATATTTATAATCTTTTTCTTATATTTTTGATGATGGTGAGAGAATATTTTCAGTCCATCAACGAGGTAAACATGTTAATGAGAGTGTTTTTATAATGACTTGAAAGTCATACCTTCAAAGAGAGAAACAATTCTTTACACGTACGATATATAAATATATATAAATATATATATATATATATATATATATATATATATATATATATATATATATATATATATATATATATATATATATATATATATATATATATATATATATATATATATATATATATATGAACCTTGGGGAAGCGTATGATGGAGATGACAGAGAGGCCACATAAATGGTGCCATGACTATACGGTGCTGGAGGAAAAACTACGTGAGGCAGTGAAGTGTTATACTGGGAGAGTAGGGCATACATGCGAGTAGGAACGGAGGATGACGAGTGGTTACAAGTGAAGGAGGATCTACGTCAAGGGCGCGTGGGATTACAATGGCACCATAACTGTTATATCTATATATCGATGGGATAATGAGGGAGCTAAATGCGGGGGTTCTGAAGAGATGGCTAAGTGTACAGCATCCTTAGAGTAGGATTCTTAGAGTTCTGGTGCGGACATGAGAGAGAAACTGCAGAAGCTGGAGTCTGATTTTGGGAGAGTATATGAAAGGAGAAAATTAAGAGTAAATATTAATGAATGTAGGATATTGAGACATAGCAATGAGAGAGACATGATGTTATGAGTGAGTTTGAATGAAGAGAACTTGGAGAGCTTTAGATACCTGGAAGTGGCACGGGCTGAAACTATGGGAACATATGGTGGGAGACGGGGCAGAGGTCCTGCGTGCACTGAAGAGTGTGCAAAAGGGGAAGTCATTATCTGTGGGACAAAGATGGGTATATCTGATGATAGATTATTCTCGAAGTTGTTGTGTGGGTGTGAGTCTTGGGCCCTGAATAAAAAAAGAATGCAAACTGTTGGACGTGTATGGAATGAAACGCCTGAGGGTAATGTGTGGAGTGAGGAGGGTCGATCGTGTAGTGAATGGGAGTGTTAGAGAGATGTGTGGCAGCGAGCCGAGTATGGATGAGAGAGCTCTCAGCAAACCTTGTTAAACATCACAAATTATGAATGAATGATGAACACGAGATGATCACGTGATGAACACATCATATTTCATTACTATTCTTAACTCATGAATGACTTATAAGTTGTCTTGTAACTGCTGAAGCATCAGCATTATATCTTTTATAGTATTGTTGTGTGAATACCTTTATAACCGTATCAAAGATAATAGGAACACCTTCCGAAAACTTTACAAAGCCAAATAACCATTTACTGTTTTCTGTCGGTAAGACTTATCAATGTAATGTTAGAAAACGTTCAGAAAAACAGGGAGGATTTTAGACGACAGGGATCAACTCTTATCACTCTCTTGTTTACAGTGACAGGGGAAGGAAATGTGAGTAAGAGCAAATGTCGGATGGAACTTATTGAAAGAGAAAGAGACGTTGGAGAAGGTGATAGTGGGACGAAGGGGGAAAGATACGAAGTGAGAGTAACGTTAAAAGAGAGAGTTAGAGATAGAGGGTGAGAAGGGCTGATGTGAGAGGCAGGGAGTCTTGTGAGAGGCAGGGAGATGTGTGAGTGGCAGAAAAAGTTTTAAGAGGTTGGGTTTTGACATGAGGAACTTTTTAGAAGGACGAGAGATGAACTAGAAAGTGGTAAATAAGAGAGAGGGGAGAGAGAGAGAGAGAGAGAGAGAGAGAGAGAAGAGAGAGAGAGAGAGAGAGAGAGAGAGAGAGAGAGAGAGAGAGAGAGAGAGAGAGAGAGAGAGAGAGAGAGAGAGAGAGAGAGATTCAGCAGCAGAAGCCCCAGCAACATGCTGAGAACAGACACTGTGTATATTCCATATCTTGAACCTGGATGGATCCAAGAGGATCCGTGTTCATCTACAGGATCTGGATGGATGTAAGAGGACGTGGACCTGGATGGATCTAAAAAGTCCGAAGTGGACCTGGAGGACCCAGCTGGATCTAGCTAGATTTGGATGGACTTTGGGAGGATCTGGAGGGAACTGGGAGGGATCTGGGTAGATCTGAGAGGACTTGTGTTGATCAGGAAAAGCCTGTGTTGACCTGGGTGGACTTGGGTAGACCTGGTAAGGCCTGTGTTGACCTGGGTGGACTTGGGTAGATCTGGTAAGTCCTGTGTTGACCTGGGTGGACTTGGGTAGATCTGGTAAGTCCTGTGTTGACCTGGGTGGACTTGGGTAGATCTGGTAAGTCCTGTGTTGACCTGGGTGGACTTGGGTAGATCTGGTAAGGTCTGTGTTGACCTGGGTGGACCTGAGTAGGCTTTGGGTGCGTCTGAGAGAATGAGGCTGCGTCTGGAAGGACGTGGGTGTATCTGAGAGGACCTGGGAAGCACAACAGCTGCTGCGCTCGAGATACGTCACACGAGAACCGAGATGTTGCTCAAGCACGAGCAGAGGGAGGGAGGGAGGGAGGCAGGGCCACGTGAAGAACCAGAGGGGAGCCAACAGCTTTGAAAAGAATAGGATGATATTAGTGAACATTCTTGCTCCTGGCAGGGATGGATCCTTCTCTATGATCGTCCTGGTCCTGGCAGGGATGGATCCTTCTCTATGATCGTCCTGGTCCTGGCAGGGATGGATCCTTCTCTATGATCGTCCTGGTCCTGGCAGGGATGGATCTTTCTCTGTGGACGTCCTGATCCTGGCAGGGATGGATCCTTCTCTATGGACGTCCTGGTCCTGGCAGGGATGGATCCTTCTCTATGATCGTCCTGGTCCTGGCAGGGATGGATCCTTCTCTATGGACGTCCTGGTCCTGGCAGGGATGGATCCTTCTCTATGGACGTCCTGGTCCTGGCAGGGATGGATCTTTCTCTGTGGACGTCCTGATCCTGGCAGGGATGGATCCTTCTCTATGGACGTTAGCCATGTCTGGCACGAGGCAAAATGTTGGAGCCTACGTTCGCCTGTCCATCTCACGTGAGACTCCTGGCTGCCAAGCTATTTTTTTCGTTTAAGAAAAGAACAGAAACGATGATATGGACAAGATGAGAAGAGGGAAATAGAGAATGAGACAGACAGATAGACATGAAAAGAAAAAGAGGAAAATTGTGAGGGAAACAGAAAAAAAGGCAAACAGACAGACAGGAAACAGATGCACTTGGTCGACTCTACGTATCATACAACCAGTACAGTTGGTCGACACCAGTCACCATCATACGACCAGTACAGATGGTCGACACTGGTCGTCATCATACAACCAGTACAATTGGTCGACACCAGTCACCATCATACGACCAGTACAGATGGTCGACACTGGTCGTCATCATACAACCAGTACAGTTGGTCGATACCGGTCGTCATCATACGACCAGTACAGTTGGTCGACACCAGTCACCATCGTACGACCAGTACAGTACGTTTTTAAGGTCGAAATCTCACTTTTCACGAGGCGCGTCGAGGTCTAGCCACTTTGGACCAAGTGTCACATGTCGGTCGCTTATTTTCAACTTCAGTTTGACTCCTACTGACTCCAGGATCTATACTCCTCTCTCTCTCTCTCTCTCTCTCTCTCTCTCTCTCTCTCTCTCTCTCTCTCTCTCTCTCTCTCTCTCTCTCTCTCTCTCTCTCTCTCTCTCTCTCTCTCTCTCTGAGAGTTAAATGACCCATCGACGGCGAACATGTCCCAGTCAAGAGCACCAATTAGTTTCAGAGATCTCGGTCTCGAGTCGATGGGAGGACGTCAGAGGGAGACAGACGTGTCTACATCAAAGTGAGCGTTGGTAAGGTCGCCTCATACTCCTCCTCTCCGTCGGGACCCTCTCAGCTACTAATCTGGCCAGAATCCAGTTAGAGCTGCTGTCAGCCCTTCCAGGAACCTGAGGGGTTCCAACACCACCGTCCAGTGAGTGAGGCTTGCGACCCAGAACACTCCTCAGCCGGGGAACCATCTATCGACCATCACAGGACTACATCCAGCAACAGTGTTTGTGCCTGGCGGAGAAGTATGATGGCAGAGATAGAAAGACGGAGAGAGAGAGAGAGAGAGAGAGAGAGAGAGAGAGAGAGAGAGAGAGAGAGAGAGAGAGAGAGAGAGAGAGAAGTAACATATGGCTGTAATCTATCAAAAAAAAGAAAAAGAACACATGAAGAAGTTGAAAACCTGAGCATTCCAGCAGAGACGGTGGACGATATATACCGTAAAGTAGATTCATCGTAACAAGATTAAAGTTCAGCAGACACATCTCCAGGAAACTCCTCCAGCAGACGCAGACCCAAGCACCTCCAGGTAACTTGAAGACTAAGTGAGGTCGAGGTTGCTGACGCCATGTTACCTGACAGCGAGCTGAGTGCTGGAGGCGGTGGTACTTGGGAGGTGATGGTCATAGTGGGGTTGGGTAGTAGCAGTGGGATGGTGGTGATGGTGGTGATGGTGGTGATGGTGGTGATGGTGTTGGTGTCTATGTTGGAGGTTGCGTACTGTGCTGGTGTTCGAGACGTGAGACAATAAGGACGACAAACACACATAGAGATGTAGAGACGTGTCGTGAGAAATGAGACGAGAAGAGACAAAAGATGAGTCAGAGATGATATGCACCGAAAATGGATCTTTAAGATATGTTGGGAACGTGTTGACTACGAGGCAAGAGAATGTCATAACTCAACAAGGAAGTTACCTCGTCCGAGCAATGTTACAAATGCCCTCGTAAAACCCACTCTGTTGGCCGTAAGATCCATTCTTCGTGTTTCCTCCTCCGCTCGTCTCTGTTCATCGTCTCACATCCCAGTCTGACTCCCTCCCTCCCTCCCTCATTCCACCAGGCACTAAACACACCTTTACTACAGCCATCCACACCTCGGGAGCTACACTCTCCTGGGGCAAGTGTAGAACAAAGGACGAGCAACCACACCCCGCCTCACCCCTCTGAGTGCCTCTCCACAATCCTCGAGTGCCTTTCACTAACGTTCAGTGTCTGTCAGTAGCAGTAAGTGCCCCTGAGTCTCCACTCGCTCTTTGATTACCCTAAAGTGAATCTGAAGGTATTCAAATGGTTCTGATTATCTAAATATTTGTGTGTACCTCAGAGTGTTAACCGACACCCTCGAGTGTTTCTCAGTCTTACTAAATGCTAAATAGTTTTTCTGAATACTTATAATGGAGTTTATATTTTCTATCGTTTCTGAAATCCTGTGAATACTTTGAAGTGCCCTGGAACAGCTTAAGACAATTCTTAACATTTATGGGAGTTTTTTTTTATCATACGTTTAATACAATTCCAGACAATTCTTGATGCTTTTCAAAGCCCTTAATCCTTCTGACTGTTCCCAGTGACCGCGTATATCCTTGGGTACATCTGAGAGCTTCTGAGTGCCTTTGCCTTAGCATATGACAGGCTCTGAAAGCTTGTCCCTTGGGTGCATTGTGCCTCGACCCCCACCTCTGCTGCACGCTCAGCAGAGACAAAAGCATCACCAGGGGAGAGACGGTGAAGTTCTCAAAGAGAATCAAAAGGGAGACTTCCTACGTTAGTCCGTCAGCGATGCTGAAGTGCCAACACTGACGTTTAGAGAAAGCTGCTGCAGGAGGAGGAGGAGGAGGAGGAGGTGCTCTGAGTAAAGACATTTGCAGGAGTGTGGTCAGGTGGGTTCCCTGTGTAGGTACTGTGTCAGGGAGCGGAGGTGAGAAACAGATCCTGGAACTGATGATCTGGGTAGAGCGCCTGATGATTTCTTTAGGATCAGTAAGATGGAGAACCTGGGGACTCCATCACCCCCACTGACCCTGTGGGTCACACTGGATTCTCTTCAGTAAAGGACGTCAGGTTTAGGATAATATGTCATGACCTTGTGTGTCACGTGATGACAGGTCATTGTAAACAAGTCACGTCATTGCTAAAGACGTATAACCGTTATAGAGAGGTCACTGCTACAGCCAGGTCATCACAACAGACACATGACAGACACAGGTCACTGCTACAGCCAGGTCATCACAACAGACACATGACAGACACAGGTCACTGCTACAGCCAGGTCATCACAACAGACACATGACAGTTAGACACAGGTCACTGCTACAGCCAGGTCATCACAACAGACACATGACAGTTAGACACAGGTCACTGCTACAGCCAGGTCATCACAACAGACACATGACGGTTAGACACAGGTCACTGCTACAGCCAGGTCATCACAACAGACACATGACAGACACAGGTCACTGCTACAGCCAGGTCATCACAACAGACACATGACAGTTAGACACAGGTCACTGCTACAGCCAGGTCATCACAACAGACACATGACAGTTAGACACAGGTCACTGCTACAGCCAGGTCATCACAACAGACACATGACGGTTAGACACAGGTCACTGCTACAGCCAGGTCATCACAACAGACACATGACAGACACAGGTCACTGCTACAGACAGGTCATCACAACAGACACATGACAGACACAGGTCACTGCTACAGCCAGGTCATCACAACAGACACATGACAGACACAGGTCACTGCTACAGACAGGTCATCACAACAGACACATGACAGACACAGGTCACTGCTACAGACAGGTCATCACAACAGACACATGACAGACACAGGTCACTGCTACAGCCAGGTCATCACAACAGACACATGACAGACACAGGTCACTGCTACAGACAGGTCATCACAACAGACACATGACAGACACAGGTCACTGCTACAGCCAGGTCATCACAACAGACACATGACGGTTAGACACAGGTCACTGCTACAGCCAGGTCATCACAACAGACACATGACAGACACAGGTCACTGCTACAGACAGGTCATCACAACAGACACATGACAGACACAGGTCACTGCTACAGACAGGTCATCACAGCGACAGGCCACTGCTATATGTAGACTGAGGAACACTACAGTTATATGGCTGGTACAGAAATAGCCGCAACAGACAGATGACTGTCACAACAGGAGAATGTACCAAGTGATCACAACATACAGGTGAAAACTTGAGAAAGTTAGACGTTATAGTGGCGGACGGAGGAGAATAACTGCCAGAAACAAATGACTCTCGTAAACATGTAGACGTCACAGATAGAAGACCCGGCAGACAGACCACTGGTAGTAATGATGTCACAACAGTCAAGACAAAAATAAACAAGAAAGTTTAAGTTTCCTAAAGTGGCAGGACTCATGTGGAATGTTGTATATCATCATGAGGAAATGATAATAATCGGTGTAAAGGAAGTAGAATACAAAACTAAACATAGTTAAAAGAAACGTATTATGAAAAGATAAATGGGAGATACAGGTACTAGCCCTAAACAGATAACAGGGAAATAGATAAAAAAGAAATGTTCTGAACAGATGATACTCAGATAACTAGTTTTCAACAGATAACAAGGAAAAAAAGAAACTTCTCCCAAACAGATTAATTGGAGATAAGATATTAGTTTTGTACATATAACTTGGAGATCAAGAAACTTGTCCTGAACAGATGGTATGAGGTATAATGTAATCAGTTTTCTTGACAGACACCTCGAGGTATACGTCTATGTGGAACAGAGAGAAAATAACTTGGAGCACAAGAGGGCAATCTTCAACAGACACCTCGGGAGACAGAGAAACCAATCCTCACCACATACCTGATGGTACAGACGAACCAGCATGGAACCAATCCTCACCACATACCTGATGGTACAGACGAACCAGCATGGAACAAATAACCGAATTTAAAGAGAAGAAACGTCTTGAGCAAATTACTCGAGAAGCAGAGAATCCAATCCTGAGGCAATGCCTTGTGGGACGTCTTAGATAACAAGGAGAGGTTTTCTTTAGCCTTGGGAACCTTGCGGGAATTGGTCTGGTTGTGTCAGGTATCGAGTCAGTGAAATCTATTTCCCTTATTTTTATAATGTTTTTTTTGAAATGGGGAAACAACTGCAGGAGGAGGACGAACAGGGCCCAACTGCGAACAACAAAACACTTAAGGACCTCAGAGTTGTATAAGAATACACACGATTACTTCCTCTTTAATCAGCTGTTGTTTATCTACGTATTTTCACCCACGAATTTTGGGTTTGTTGAACTCACTGTGATAACCATCTGGTACATGATCTAACTTTCATAAAATCATCAGAAGTCGTTATTGTCTTCACATCATTGTTTTAAACTTTAATATCCTGAAGCTTTTTTAATGAGACAACCAAGGTACTAGCCTGGTTGATGTGGCTCCTCACCCCCTGGGTGTAGATCTCTCTCCTGGATCCAAATCCACTCCCTTGATCCCTCATCCTTGATCCTTGCTTCATATCTTCACTCCCTGGTCCACATTTTTTCTCTCCCTGGCTCAGATCCACATAACCAGATCCCGATCCTCTCTCCCTGATCCAGATCCTCTCTCCCTGATCCAGATCCTCTCTCCCTGATCCAGATCCTCTCTCCCTGATTCATTTTCTCTCTCCCTAATCCACAATCTATTTTTAGAATCCAGGTCCAAAACCCTAGATACAGGTCCTGACTCCCAGGTCCAGACTTCAGCTCTCATATACAGGTCACAACTCCCATATACAGATGCCGACCTCCGGACACAGGGTTGTGCCCCCCAGATATTTTTTCTTGTGTGCCAAACGTTCGACTTATAAAGAAGTCCTCACTGAGGCCAGAACTTTAATGAACCATAATAACAGATAAAGAACTAAGGAGACGAGATGGAAGTTTACATAATTTGGAGAAAATGAAAAAAAATGCCATTCAGAACCGGAAAGATCATAGATGTTATTGAAGGAGAGGGAGAGAACGAGAAACAAAAACAAACATTACCAGGATAAGTATATGGTGCGTGTGGTGAGATGCTGAGGGTAGCGCCGTATCCCAGGGTTAATGGGGCAGATATAAGACGAGTAATCTCCTAGTCTTGGCTGAAGCGCCACACCTTCCTTACCAACAACCCATAAACCCTTAGCCCTGGAGGGATCTCCTTGTTCTCTGTACTTGATACCTTTGAGAAGTGGCTGGGTTTGGCCAGCCACTGTGGATGACCCCCCTGGTTGTCTAGAGGAGATCCTCACCTTCTGGAGTGCCAAGTGACTGTCATATTATGTCACGCAACCCTACAAGAGTCAGGCAACACCCTGTGGTATTCTCCACCAGTGTCACTCTCCTCCAGGACAGGTCCATCCCTGTACTCTTCTTTTCAATGCGCAGGCTGCCTCCTCCTGGGATGTGTATAACCACGAACATTGCCTTACGAACTCAGTTTAGCGTGGAATCGTCAGCACGGTAAACAGGCCAGTACTTACCTGGTTATGCTAAACGTTTGATGTATGATATCTGTGTGGTGTGGTGTATCTCTGTGAGTCTCGCGAGGTTCTTATGAATCTTATGACCGTCTTTATAATTGTCTTGTCTTGTTTTCAGTTCTCGTGCCTGGCCAAGCGCAGTATCCAATATCTGTTCTTATGTCTGTCATCTTCAGTAATCATCAGTTACCAACTGGTGTATGCTTAAGTTATCTTCAGTTCTTAACAGATAACAATAGGTGTACACTTAGGTAAATCCCACATGTTCTGTTCATCCCTTGGCAGTTTTCTTTGAATCACATGAGATCCAGCTGGTGTTCTAGTGTTATCATAACTCCCGACCCAGATCGACAGTTACAACAATATAACATTGAAAAATAATATTGAATTACCTTCAGTCAGTTTTTTCATGAGGTAAGTTCCTCACATCCCTGAAGGTGAAGCCTCAGGTTGGTCTCCAGGTTCTCAGATCCAGATTGTTGCTCTGCCAGAGAGTTACTCACTCAGCTCTCCACCTTCCTCCTCGTAGCTGTAATCTCCACCACCTACACCTGGCATGGCCATCCGACATGATCTACACCATTACTGAAAGCTCTTTGTTCGAGCAGTCACTTTATAACACGTGTGTGTGTGTGTGTGTGTGTGTGTGTGTGTGTGTGTTTGTGTGTTTGTAAAACCTCTCATACCGAAAACAAATAAGACAAACATATATGACGGCCCAACATTTCTAGGAAGCAAGGACCATTATACCATGTACCACCAGGAGAAATAAGAGACCTGCATGGAACAACTACAGGAACATTTAAAAGAAAACTTGACACTTGGCTGAAATCAATCCCAGATGAACCAAGAACAGATGATCATGTAATGCAGGCGGCAGCTGAGAGAAACAGTTTGATACATCAAACAAGACGTGTGCTGAGCGCTAGCCCTGCCTTCTGGGCTAAATCTCGTCGTAGGTACTAGTAGGTAGGTAGGTAATCGTATGTAGCTTATCGTAGGTAGGTACTCGTCCTGGTCACCCATCCGCCTTTCCCACATACCCACCACCCTCCTACCGACGCCCCCATCCCCGGCCGCCCACCCCATCCTCCTATCGACGCCCCCACCCCCGGCCGCCCACTCCACCGTCCTACTGACGCCCCCATCCCCGGCCACCCACTCCCCTTCCCCCTCCCCGTCGTGGGCGTCTCTATATTGTCAGAGTAAATAGTTCACAGCAACTGTCCCTAGAACTGCATCTCTCTCTCTCTCTCTCTCTCTCTCTCTCTCTCTCTCTCTCTCTCTCTCTCTTTCCAGTATAATGCATCCACACATAGAGCACTGTATACTGTACCAGCAGTATTGATTCTAAATGTATTTCTCTTTCAATTCCCGTAAATCGTCTTTGTTGACTTGATATTAATCTGGTTAAAGCAAATTTGTGAAAAGGGATGAACTGGCATCGAGAAAGATATGTAGAGAGAGAAATATATATATATATATGAAGGTGAAATCGCACTTCGGTAGGAATTCATGCAATTTTGTTTAACATTTAAATCTCGACAACACTTGATTCCCGCCGTCCAACACCAATCTGTATAGACCAAGCACTGTCTGCTTGTCTGGTCGTAACCGTTGTAAGGGAGAGTGATTAAGGAGGGTCACGTGACGGGGGTTGACCTGGGTAGCTGGGTGTGTCTTGAACAACTTTTTTATGCTTTCGTGTTTTGTCTATTCTCTCATAATGATTTAGTTAAAGCTAGGATGGGCTTTAAAATTGCCTGGGGACAAATCAAAGTTCTTAGTATTAGCAATTAAGACAGATTCAGTGACGTTGCGTGTGACATAATCAGGAGATGGGTATAGAATAACGGGATTTTCAAGATCTATGGCCAGGGTGATCATTTTCATGACAATGTTTAGCGATCGCAGTTTTGTGGTCATCCGTGCGTACTGCATGACGGTGCCAATAACACATCTCCGTTACAGTTTTACCTGTCTGGCCTATATAAATATATTTACATGCCTTGCATTTGACGACGTAAACACTCCCAATTGTTGCATGATTTGGCTTGCTATTTATCAAGGTCTTACTGATGATGTTATCATACTGGAAAGTAACATTACAAGCACTGTTTTTTAGAACATGTCTTAGATTAGCTAAGTTGGGAGAATAGGGCAACACTAAACATTTAGACTTTTGTTACAAGAAGCATAAAATGTCTTCCTAGCTTTCCAGTAAGCTTTGTTCACAAATGAATTGGGATAATATAACTGTCTAAAGATACGTCTTGTATTATTACATTCATCTACCAGGCTTAAGGAATCACTACAGATACGTGATCCCACAGGCCTGGTAGATGAATGTAGTCATATATGACATACAACATATGTACAAAAAAATAAAACGCACATACATTCAACCATACATACATAGAAAGACACACTGAAAAGAGCGAAAGAAATACAGAAACCGTGGCCAACCTCGCCAGAATGTTGTACGTGTGAGAGACAAAGTTCATATAAACATATCTTGAATGTAATCATCATTAATATTCAGCTTCAGCGTACCTTAATTACCTCACGTCCCCTCATACCTCCTCCGCCCCACACCACCTCACCATGTTTGATCTCCTACATCACCATCACATCCAACCTGAAGTGGTGTGATCAGTAGGGGCTTAACGTGCCACCGTCACCAAGGATGAGAGATCTGAGAACAGAAACATCTGAGGATTCAGGGAAGAAGTTGAAGCTGCTACACGCCACATGCGGAGGCTAACACGTCCGCCCGCTGGTAGGATCACCAGGTGGTCAGGTACTTAGTGCATAACGTGATTCAAGGAAGATGTGCTTATGTTGGCGACCTCAGTGTGAAGTGCTAAGGTTGTTGACCACAAAGTGCAGAACTTAGACTGGTGACCTCAGAGTGAATAGATATGTAGAGAGAGAAATATATATATATATGAAGGTGAAATCGCACTTCGGTAGGAATTCATGCAATTTTGTTTAACATTTAAATCTCGACATCACACTTGATTCCCGCCGTCCAACACCAATCTGTATAGACCAAGCACTGTCTGCTTGTCTGGTCGTAACCGTTGTAAGGGAGAGTGATTAAGGAGGGTCACGTGACGGGGGTTGACCTGGGTAGCTGGGTGTGTCTTGAACAACTTTTTTATGCTTTCGTGTTTTGTCTATTCTCTCATAATGATTTAGTTAAAGCTAGGATGGGCTTTAAAATTGCCTGGGGACAAATCAAAGCTCTTAGTATTAACAATTAAGACAGATTCAGTGACGTTGCGTGTGACATAATCAGGAGATGGGTATAGAATAACGGGATTTTCAAGATCTATAGCCAGGGTGATCATTTTCATGACAATGTTTAGCGATCGCAGTTTTGTGGTCATCCGTGCGTACTGCATAAGATAAGATAAGATAAGATAAGATGCTTTATTCGTCAAATTGTTATACAAAATGTAATACAAAATGAAATTCGTTTTGGCTTTAGAGCTCCTTAGTAGTTGTAAAAAAAAAAAAAAAAAAAAAAAAAATTAAAATATTAACAAGAAATATTGCATAGGTTATTTCATATAAAATGTTACTTTGCTATTGTGTACATGCGATATCAGCCTGTCACCATCCCTATCATGAACCATCACCTACAGTTATCATGAAACTTTAAGCTAGAAGTTATAGTGATGATAGATGATTGAAAAGCAGAATGCTTTTAGGTACAAACGACTTTTTGTATCTGTCAGTGCGCAGCTTGGGCAGAGCTAGCCTTCTACCAGATTTAAGATACGTGTAACAATTATGTAACGGATGCGTTACATGCGTTACATGACGGTGCCAATAACACATCTCCGTTACAGTTTTACCTGTCTGGCCTATATGAATGTATTTACATGCCTTGCATTTGACGACGTAAACACTCCCAATTGTTGCATGATTTCGCTTGCTATTTATCAAGGTCTTACTGAAGATGTTATCATACTGGAAAGTAACATTACAAGCAATGTTTTTTAGAACATGTCTTAGATTTGCTAAGTTGGGAGAATAGGGCAACACTAAACATTTAGACTTTTGTTACAAGAAGCATAAAATGTCTTCCTAGCTTTCCAGTAAGCTTTGTTCACAAATGAATTGGGATAATATAACTGTCTAAAGATACGTCTTGTATTATTACATTCATCTACCAGGCTTAAGGAATCACTACAGATAAGTGATCCCACAGGCCTGGTAGATGAATGTAGTCATATATGACATACAACATATGTACAAAAAAATAAAACGTACATACATTCAACCATACATACATAGAAAGACACACTGAAAAGAGCGAAAGAAATACAGAAACCGTGGCCAACATCGCCAGAATGTTGTACGTGTGAGAGACAAAGTTCATATAAACATATCTTGAATGTAATCATCATTAATATTCAGCTTCAGCGTACCTTAATTACCTCACGTCCCCTCATACCTCCTCCGCCCCACACCACCTCACCATGTTTGATCTCCTACATCACCATCACATCCAACCTGAAGTGGTGTGATCAGTAGGGGCTTAACGTGCCACCGTCACCAAGGATGAGAGATCTGAGAACAGAAACATCTGAGGATTCAGGGAAGAAGTTGAAGCTGCTACACGCCACATGCGGAGGCTAACACGTCCGCCCGCTGGTAGGATCACCAGGTGGTCAGGTACTTAGTGCATAACGTGATTCAAGGAAGATGTGCTTATGTTGGCGACCTCAGTGTGAAGTGCTAAGGTTGTTGACCACAAAGTGCAGAACTTAGACTGGTGACCTCAGAGTGAAATACTTAGGTTGGTGACCACAGAATGAAGCAATTAGGTTGGTGACCTTAAAGTCAAGTACTTAGGTTCGTGACCTCAGAGTGACTTTCTTGTGTTGGTGACGTCCCGATGATGTATTTAGATTAGTGACATCAGAGTGATGTACTGACCTATAATGGTGACCAAGAATTATGACCAAGGCTTAAACTGCCAACTTCCCATAGTGAATAGAGGCTAAAGCATCGGTGAAGAATGGTGATAAAGGCGGAAAGAGACGAAGTAGCAGCATAGATCAAGAGAAGGACTTCCCTACATTGCCGAAGCAACACTGACACACCTGCCTGATATGGTGAGCAAGAGAGGAAGAAATGATGGTGATCAAGTGATGAAGCACCTACAGAAGTGACCAGGTAGGTATGACACCTAGGTAGGCTGGTGAACCTACCCAAAATGGTGACCTGGGGTTGGAGCACCTACCTAGGATGGTGACCTGGGGTCGGAGCACTTACCTAGGATGGTGACCTGGGGTCGGAGCACTTACCTAGGATGGTGACCTGGGGTCGGAGCACGTACCTAGGATGGTGACCTGGGGTCGGAGCACGTACCTAGGATGGTGACCTGGGGTCGGAGCACGTACCTAGGATGGTGACGAGGACGACCAACATGTCAGCCATGGTCAGGTTGAGGGTGAGGATGGTCATGCGGCCTCTCTTGCCCCACTTCTGACGGAGGGTCCACATGACCTTGGAGTTCCCCAGCAGCGCCACCAGGAACATCACCCCAAGGATCCCCTGACGCAGTTGCTTGTGGTAGTTGGGCCCCAGCACCTCAGGACGAGCCACTACCTGCAGGCGGAGGAGGCGCTGTTAGTGGCAGAAACATTGTCAGGGTGTTGGTGGTGGTGGAAAGAGGAGGGTTGGTGGAATACTGGCACAAGGGTCATCGGTTATTAACGTTTATTACGTAGCTCAGGTTACATGTTAATGACACTTGGGCAATGATAATTATGCTGACCTACTGCCCTTGGCTTGGCTTAATTATACTCATGTCATAAAAGATCTAAGTATATGACTGTTATTGTCACCTTAAGTATAAATGTCTACAACAAAGGCTATATATACTGCTGCAGATCCTGATAAATGCTTAAAGTTGTACTGCATTATCGGCAGTAGAAGTCCATGATCTTCATCAGATACCTCTGACTCAAAGGATCGACTCATGTACCACAAGACTGTACCGACTTTTCCCAGATTGATGTGACGACCAACAAACCAAAAGTATCATGATCCTAACTGGTTCATCCTGTGGCGGTGGTGGCTGCTCAAGAAGGTACGGAATATACAAGGGATAAAAGATTACCACAAAGATATTGTGCCGTCATGTCACTAAATGGTTCGGGACAGATAGGGTGATCGAAGGCTCTGTATCAACCAGCCCACCATAGATCTTGTATTAATAAGACAATGAAGGATGTTGCACGAACTAGCAGGTGGGAGTCGAAGGTTCTGTATGAACCAGCCAGTGGGAGTCGAACACTCTGTATGAACCAGCCAGTGGGGAGTCGAACACTCTGTATGAACCAGCCAGTGGGGGGTCGAACACTGTATGAACCAGGCGGTGGGGGCCGAAGGCTCGGGTCGAAAGCTCTGTATAAACCGGCAAGTCAAAGGTCTAGTATGAACTCGTCGCTCGGTGGTCCTGTGTGCGAGGAATCGGGGAAAAATAACGATGACTTCCTGTTTTCCACACAAAAGTTGTGTCAGAGAGACATCTTCTCGTCCGCCTACGTCTTCCTTAACAGTCTTTCATCCTTTTTCAGTCAACAGGATGCGGGGGGAGGTGGAGAGAACGACGAGGGAACAGAGGATCAGACGAGGGAGGGACGTGGGAGGAAGAGGAGAAGCAGACAGGAACGAGAGGACGTAGCAGAGAGGATGATGAAGGCAGGGGGAGGGAGGGAGGTGGACGCCTCCTGTACCATCCATGACCGGACCTGCCTTGTTGGTCGGCTGCCGACTATTGTCGACAGTTTCATGGAAGAGAGTTATTATTGTGATGGAGAGGGGCTATTGTAGTGAGGAGGGGCTATTGTAGTGGGGACGGGCTATTGTAATAGGGAGGGGCTATTGTGGTGGGGAAGTCTATTTTGATGGAGAGGAGGTATTATACAGGGGAGGAGGCATTGTGTAGGGGAGGTCTATTGTGATGGAAAGGGGCTAGTGTAGTGGGGAGGGGGCATTGTGGTGGGGAGGTCTACTGTGATGGGGACGGGCTATTGTGATGGAGACGGGCTATTGTGATGGAGAGGG
The DNA here is from genome assembly GCF_036320965.1 of Panulirus ornatus. NCBI lineage: Eukaryota > Metazoa > Arthropoda > Malacostraca > Decapoda > Palinuridae > Panulirus > Panulirus ornatus. The sequence goes on from NC_092264.1 coordinate 18,767,351, forward strand.
GCTATTGTAGTGGGAGGACTTTCATGATGGATAGGGGCTATTGTGGTGGAGAGGGGATAGTGTTATGCAGAAGGTCTACTATGGTGAGAGGGGGCTATTGTGATGGAGAGGGGCTATTGTGATGGAGAGGGGCTATTGTGATGGAGAGGGGCTATTGTGATGGAGAGGGGCTATTGTGATGGAGAGGGGCTATTGTGATGGAGAGGGGCTATTGTAGTGAGGAGGGGCTATTGTGATGGAGAGGGGCTATTGTGATGGAGAGGGGCTATTGTGATGGAGAGGGGCTATTGTGATGGAGAGGGGCTATTGTAGTGAGGAGGGGCTATTGTAGTGAGGAGGGGCTATTGTGATGGAGAGGGGCTATTGTGATGGAGAGGGGCTATTGTGATGGAGAGGGGCTATTGTGATGGAGAGGGGCTATTGTGATGGAGAGGGGCTATTGTGATGGAGAGGGGCTATTGTGATGGAGAGGGGCTATTGTAGTGAGGAGGGGCTATTGTAGTGAGGAGGGGCTATTGTAGTGAGGAGGGGCTATTGTAGTGAGGAGGGGCTATTGTAGTGAGGAGGGGCTATTGTAGTGAGGAGGGGCTATTGTGATGGAGAGGGGCTATTGTGATGGAGAGGGGCTATTGTAGTGAGGAGGGGCTATTGTAGTGAGGAGGGGCTATTGTAGTGAGGAGGGGCTATTGTGATGGAGAGGGGCTATTGTGATGGAGAGGGGCTATTGTGATGGAGAGGGGCTATTGTGATGGAGAGGGGCTATTGTGATGGAGAGGGGCTATTGTGATGGAGAGGGGCTATTGTAGTGAGGAGGGGCTATTGTAGTGAGGAGGGGCTATTGTAGTGAGGAGGGGCTATTGTAGTGAGGAGGGGCTATTGTAGTGAGGAGGGGCTATTGTAGTGAGGAGGGGCTATTGTAGTGAGGAGGGGCTATTGTAGTGAGGAGGGGCTATTGTAGTGAGGAGGGGCTATTGTAGTGAGGAGGGGCTATTGTAGTGAGGAGGGGCTATTGTAGTGAGGAGGGGCTATTGTAGTGAGGAGGGGCTATTGTAGTGAGGAGGGGCTATTGTAGTGAGGAGGGGCTATTGTAGTGAGGAGGGGCTATTGTAGTGAGGAGGGGCTATTGTGGTGGGGAAGTCTATTTTGATGGAGAGGAGGTATTATACAGGGGAGGAGGCATTGTGTAGGGGAGGTCTATTGTGATGGAGAGGGGCTATTGTGATGGAGAGGGGCTATTGTGATGGAGAGGGGCTATTGTAGTGAGGAGGGGCTATTGTAGTGAGGAGGGGCTATTGTAGTGAGGAGGGGCTATTGTAGTGAGGAGGGGCTATTGTAGTGAGGAGGGGCTATTGTAGTGAGGAGGGGCTATTGTAGTGAGGAGGGGCTATTGTAGTGAGGAGGGGCTATTGTAGTGAGGAGGGGCTATTGTAGTGAGGAGGGGCTATTGTAGTGAGGAGGGGCTATTGTAGTGAGGAGGGGCTATTGTAGTGAGGAGGGGCTATTGTAGTGAGGAGGGGCTATTGTAGTGAGGAGGGGCTATTGTAGTGAGGAGGGGCTATTGTAGTGAGGAGGGGCTATTGTAGTGAGGAGGGGCTATTGTAGTGAGGAGGGGCTATTGTAGTGAGGAGGGGCTATTGTAGTGAGGAGGGGCTATTGTAGTGAGGAGGGGCTATTGTAGTGAGGAGGGGCTATTGTAGTGAGGAGGGGCTATTGTAGTGAGGAGGGGCTATTGTAGTGAGGAGGGGCTATTGTAGTGAGGAGGGGCTATTGTAGTGAGGAGGGGCTATTGTAGTGAGGAGGGGCTATTGTAGTGAGGAGGGGCTATTGTAGTGAGGAGGGGCTATTGTAGTGAGGAGGGGCTATTGTAGTGAGGAGGGGCTATTGTAGTGAGGAGGGGCTATTGTAGTGAGGAGGGGCTATTGTAGTGAGGAGGGGCTATTGTAGTGAGGAGGGGCTATTGTAGTGAGGAGGGGCTATTGTAGTGAGGAGGGGCTATTGTAGTGAGGAGGGGCTATTGTAGTGAGGAGGGGCTATTGTAGTGAGGAGGGGCTATTGTAGTGAGGAGGGGCTATTGTAGTGAGGAGGGGCTATTGTAGTGAGGAGGGGCTATTGTAGTGAGGAGGGGCTATTGTAGTGAGGAGGGGCTATTGTAGTGAGGAGGGGCTATTGTAGTGAGGAGGGGCTATTGTAGTGAGGAGGGGCTATTGTAGTGAGGAGGGGCTATTGTAGTGAGGAGGGGCTATTGTAGTGAGGAGGGGCTATTGTAGTGAGGAGGGGCTATTGTAGTGAGGAGGGGCTATTGTAGTGAGGAGGGGCTATTGTAGTGAGGAGGGGCTATTGTAGTGAGGAGGGGCTATTGTAGTGAGGAGGGGCTATTGTAGTGAGGAGGGGCTATTGTAGTGAGGAGGGGCTATTGTAGTGAGGAGGGGCTATTGTAGTGAGGAGGGGCTATTGTAGTGAGGAGGGGCTATTGTAGTGAGGAGGGGCTATTGTAGTGAGGAGGGGCTATTGTAGTGAGGAGGGGCTATTGTAGTGAGGAGGGGCTATTGTAGTGAGGAGGGGCTATTGTAGTGAGGAGGGGCTATTGTAGTGAGGAGGGGCTATTGTAGTGAGGAGGGGCTATTGTAGTGAGGAGGGGCTATTGTAGTGAGGAGGGGCTATTGTAGTGAGGAGGGGCTATTGTAGTGAGGAGGGGCTATTGTAGTGAGGAGGGGCTATTGTAGTGAGGAGGGGCTATTGTAGTGAGGAGGGGCTATTGTAGTGAGGAGGGGCTATTGTAGTGAGGAGGGGCTATTGTAGTGAGGAGGGGCTATTGTAGTGAGGAGGGGCTATTGTAGTGAGGAGGGGCTATTGTAGTGAGGAGGGGCTATTGTAGTGAGGAGGGGCTATTGTAGTGAGGAGGGGCTATTGTAGTGAGGAGGGGCTATTGTAGTGAGGAGGGGCTATTGTAGTGAGGAGGGGCTATTGTAGTGAGGAGGGGCTATTGTAGTGAGGAGGGGCTATTGTAGTGAGGAGGGGCTATTGTAGTGAGGAGGGGCTATTGTAGTGAGGAGGGGCTATTGTAGTGAGGAGGGGCTATTGTAGTGAGGAGGGGCTATTGTAGTGAGGAGGGGCTATTGTAGTGAGGAGGGGCTATTGTAGTGAGGAGGGGCTATTGTAGTGAGGAGGGGCTATTGTAGTGAGGAGGGGCTATTGTAGTGAGGAGGGGCTATTGTAGTGAGGAGGGGCTATTGTAGTGAGGAGGGGCTATTGTAGTGAGGAGGGGCTATTGTAGTGAGGAGGGGCTATTGTAGTGAGGAGGGGCTATTGTAGTGAGGAGGGGCTATTGTAGTGAGGAGGGGCTATTGTAGTGAGGAGGGGCTATTGTAGTGAGGAGGGGCTATTGTAGTGAGGAGGGGCTATTGTAGTGAGGAGGGGCTATTGTAGTGAGGAGGGGCTATTGTAGTGAGGAGGGGCTATTGTAGTGAGGAGGGGCTATTGTAGTGAGGAGGGGCTATTGTAGTGAGGAGGGGCTATTGTAGTGAGGAGGGGCTATTGTAGTGAGGAGGGGCTATTGTAGTGAGGAGGGGCTATTGTAGTGAGGAGGGGCTATTGTAGTGAGGAGGGGCTATTGTAGTGAGGAGGGGCTATTGTAGTGAGGAGGGGCTATTGTAGTGAGGAGGGGCTATTGTAGTGAGGAGGGGCTATTGTAGTGAGGAGGGGCTATTGTAGTGAGGAGGGGCTATTGTAGTGAGGAGGGGCTATTGTAGTGAGGAGGGGCTATTGTAGTGAGGAGGGGCTATTGTAGTGAGGAGGGGCTATTGTAGTGAGGAGGGGCTATTGTAGTGAGGAGGGGCTATTGTAGTGAGGAGGGGCTATTGTAGTGAGGAGGGGCTATTGTAGTGAGGAGGGGCTATTGTAGTGAGGAGGGGCTATTGTAGTGAGGAGGGGCTATTGTAGTGAGGAGGGGCTATTGTAGTGAGGAGGGGCTATTGTAGTGAGGAGGGGCTATTGTAGTGAGGAGGGGCTATTGTAGTGAGGAGGGGCTATTGTAGTGAGGAGGGGCTATTGTAGTGAGGAGGGGCTATTGTAGTGAGGAGGGGCTATTGTAGTGAGGAGGGGCTATTGTAGTGAGGAGGGGCTATTGTAGTGAGGAGGGGCTATTGTAGTGAGGAGGGGCTATTGTAGTGAGGAGGGGCTATTGTAGTGAGGAGGGGCTATTGTAGTGAGGAGGGGCTATTGTAGTGAGGAGGGGCTATTGTAGTGAGGAGGGGCTATTGTAGTGAGGAGGGGCTATTGTAGTGAGGAGGGGCTATTGTAGTGAGGAGGGGCTATTGTAGTGAGGAGGGGCTATTGTAGTGAGGAGGGGCTATTGTAGTGAGGAGGGGCTATTGTAGTGAGGAGGGGCTATTGTAGTGAGGAGGGGCTATTGTAGTGAGGAGGGGCTATTGTAGTGAGGAGGGGCTATTGTAGTGAGGAGGGGCTATTGTAGTGAGGAGGGGCTATTGTAGTGAGGAGGGGCTATTGTAGTGAGGAGGGGCTATTGTAGTGAGGAGGGGCTATTGTAGTGAGGAGGGGCTATTGTAGTGAGGAGGGGCTATTGTAGTGAGGAGGGGCTATTGTAGTGAGGAGGGGCTATTGTAGTGAGGAGGGGCTATTGTAGTGAGGAGGGGCTATTGTAGTGAGGAGGGGCTATTGTAGTGAGGAGGGGCTATTGTAGTGAGGAGGGGCTATTGTAGTGAGGAGGGGCTATTGTAGTGAGGAGGGGCTATTGTAGTGAGGAGGGGCTATTGTAGTGAGGAGGGGCTATTGTAGTGAGGAGGGGCTATTGTAGTGAGGAGGGGCTATTGTAGTGAGGAGGGGCTATTGTAGTGAGGAGGGGCTATTGTAGTGAGGAGGGGCTATTGTAGTGAGGAGGGGCTATTGTAGTGAGGAGGGGCTATTGTAGTGAGGAGGGGCTATTGTAGTGAGGAGGGGCTATTGTAGTGAGGAGGGGCTATTGTAGTGAGGAGGGGCTATTGTAGTGAGGAGGGGCTATTGTAGTGAGGAGGGGCTATTGTAGTGAGGAGGGGCTATTGTAGTGAGGAGGGGCTATTGTAGTGAGGAGGGGCTATTGTAGTGAGGAGGGGCTATTGTAGTGAGGAGGGGCTATTGTAGTGAGGAGGGGCTATTGTAGTGAGGAGGGGCTATTGTAGTGAGGAGGGGCTATTGTAGTGAGGAGGGGCTATTGTAGTGAGGAGGGGCTATTGTAGTGAGGAGGGGCTATTGTAGTGAGGAGGGGCTATTGTAGTGAGGAGGGGCTATTGTAGTGAGGAGGGGCTATTGTAGTGAGGAGGGGCTATTGTAGTGAGGAGGGGCTATTGTAGTGAGGAGGGGCTATTGTAGTGAGGAGGGGCTATTGTAGTGAGGAGGGGCTATTGTAGTGAGGAGGGGCTATTGTAGTGAGGAGGGGCTATTGTAGTGAGGAGGGGCTATTGTAGTGAGGAGGGGCTATTGTAGTGAGGAGGGGCTATTGTAGTGAGGAGGGGCTATTGTAGTGAGGAGGGGCTATTGTAGTGAGGAGGGGCTATTGTAGTGAGGAGGGGCTATTGTAGTGAGGAGGGGCTATTGTAGTGAGGAGGGGCTATTGTAGTGAGGAGGGGCTATTGTAGTGAGGAGGGGCTATTGTAGTGAGGAGGGGCTATTGTAGTGAGGAGGGGCTATTGTAGTGAGGAGGGGCTATTGTAGTGAGGAGGGGCTATTGTAGTGAGGAGGGGCTATTGTAGTGAGGAGGGGCTATTGTAGTGAGGAGGGGCTATTGTAGTGAGGAGGGGCTATTGTAGTGAGGAGGGGCTATTGTAGTGAGGAGGGGCTATTGTAGTGAGGAGGGGCTATTGTAGTGAGGAGGGGCTATTGTAGTGAGGAGGGGCTATTGTAGTGAGGAGGGGCTATTGTAGTGAGGAGGGGCTATTGTAGTGAGGAGGGGCTATTGTAGTGAGGAGGGGCTATTGTAGTGAGGAGGGGCTATTGTAGTGAGGAGGGGCTATTGTAGTGAGGAGGGGCTATTGTAGTGAGGAGGGGCTATTGTAGTGAGGAGGGGCTATTGTAGTGAGGAGGGGCTATTGTAGTGAGGAGGGGCTATTGTAGTGAGGAGGGGCTATTGTAGTGAGGAGGGGCTATTGTAGTGAGGAGGGGCTATTGTAGTGAGGAGGGGCTATTGTAGTGAGGAGGGGCTATTGTAGTGAGGAGGGGCTATTGTAGTGAGGAGGGGCTATTGTAGTGAGGAGGGGCTATTGTAGTGAGGAGGGGCTATTGTAGTGAGGAGGGGCTATTGTAGTGAGGAGGGGCTATTGTAGTGAGGAGGGGCTATTGTAGTGAGGAGGGGCTATTGTAGTGAGGAGGGGCTATTGTAGTGAGGAGGGGCTATTGTAGTGAGGAGGGGCTATTGTAGTGAGGAGGGGCTATTGTAGTGAGGAGGGGCTATTGTAGTGAGGAGGGGCTATTGTAGTGAGGAGGGGCTATTGTAGTGAGGAGGGGCTATTGTAGTGAGGAGGGGCTATTGTAGTGAGGAGGGGCTATTGTAGTGAGGAGGGGCTATTGTAGTGAGGAGGGGCTATTGTAGTGAGGAGGGGCTATTGTAGTGAGGAGGGGCTATTGTAGTGAGGAGGGGCTATTGTAGTGAGGAGGGGCTATTGTAGTGAGGAGGGGCTATTGTAGTGAGGAGGGGCTATTGTAGTGAGGAGGGGCTATTGTAGTGAGGAGGGGCTATTGTAGTGAGGAGGGGCTATTGTAGTGAGGAGGGGCTATTGTAGTGAGGAGGGGCTATTGTAGTGAGGAGGGGCTATTGTAGTGAGGAGGGGCTATTGTAGTGAGGAGGGGCTATTGTAGTGAGGAGGGGCTATTGTAGTGAGGAGGGGCTATTGTAGTGAGGAGGGGCTATTGTAGTGAGGAGGGGCTATTGTAGTGAGGAGGGGCTATTGTAGTGAGGAGGGGCTATTGTAGTGAGGAGGGGCTATTGTAGTGAGGAGGGGCTATTGTAGTGAGGAGGGGCTATTGTAGTGAGGAGGGGCTATTGTAGTGAGGAGGGGCTATTGTAGTGAGGAGGGGCTATTGTAGTGAGGAGGGGCTATTGTAGTGAGGAGGGGCTATTGTAGTGAGGAGGGGCTATTGTAGTGAGGAGGGGCTATTGTAGTGAGGAGGGGCTATTGTAGTGAGGAGGGGCTATTGTAGTGAGGAGGGGCTATTGTAGTGAGGAGGGGCTATTGTAGTGAGGAGGGGCTATTGTAGTGAGGAGGGGCTATTGTAGTGAGGAGGGGCTATTGTAGTGAGGAGGGGCTATTGTAGTGAGGAGGGGCTATTGTAGTGAGGAGGGGCTATTGTAGTGAGGAGGGGCTATTGTAGTGAGGAGGGGCTATTGTAGTGAGGAGGGGCTATTGTAGTGAGGAGGGGCTATTGTAGTGAGGAGGGGCTATTGTAGTGAGGAGGGGCTATTGTAGTGAGGAGGGGCTATTGTAGTGAGGAGGGGCTATTGTAGTGAGGAGGGGCTATTGTAGTGAGGAGGGGCTATTGTAGTGAGGAGGGGCTATTGTAGTGAGGAGGGGCTATTGTAGTGAGGAGGGGCTATTGTAGTGAGGAGGGGCTATTGTAGTGAGGAGGGGCTATTGTAGTGAGGAGGGGCTATTGTAGTGAGGAGGGGCTATTGTAGTGAGGAGGGGCTATTGTAGTGAGGAGGGGCTATTGTAGTGAGGAGGGGCTATTGTAGTGAGGAGGGGCTATTGTAGTGAGGAGGGGCTATTGTAGTGAGGAGGGGCTATTGTAGTGAGGAGGGGCTATTGTAGTGAGGAGGGGCTATTGTAGTGAGGAGGGGCTATTGTAGTGAGGAGGGGCTATTGTAGTGAGGAGGGGCTATTGTAGTGAGGAGGGGCTATTGTAGTGAGGAGGGGCTATTGTAGTGAGGAGGGGCTATTGTAGTGAGGAGGGGCTATTGTAGTGAGGAGGGGCTATTGTAGTGAGGAGGGGCTATTGTAGTGAGGAGGGGCTATTGTAGTGAGGAAAACGATTTATCAAAGTCTAAATGATTTAGACAGAAAACAGAACGTATGATCGGTGTGGCAGATCTCTGGCTAGTCGTAGACTGCTATAACAGTGTAAACACCGATATGTAAACATGTGAAAATATCTGAATGTTTCTGTCAAAATACCGTGTTTCTATCTTCCGTTGTTGACTCTGGTCATTGACGAAAGTCCTTGTCAAAACAGGACCTGAAAGTCAGCCAACTGAGCGTTGTTCATGATGATGAGGTCCACTGTGGCTTGCTGGAGGGTCACGTCACTGGTGTAGCCTCTCCTCACAAGGATTCCCTACAGCTATTAAATACAGACGTCATGTGGCGTACGCCTCACTTTATACGTACCATCTGTTAATACTGGAGGTCTACGTCCACCCCAACTGTCCTTCCAGGATCCTAGCCACATTCTTGTCCTTCTGGAGCAGCTTATAGAAACGTATACACAGCGTTCTTGCAATTTTTTCTCTTTCAATAATCACAAAATCTATCATCCTCCTGTACCATAATCCTTACTATGGCAGCTTTGGCATATATCGAGTATTTCTGTGGGAGTTTTCATTTCTAAAGCATTAACATGTATTCAGTTTTGTGTCACGGTATATAATTAGAGCAGATCGGGAGATTAAAACCTCGAGTTCCTGGCTATCAGAGGAGGAAGCGTCGTCAACTGACGTCACGTGGAGAGAAAGTCTGGCTTTCGAAGGTTAAACTCTTCATTAATTTCTTGTTACGCAGTTAGTCACTGATTGGTCAGGAGCTTTACTGATTGTACGACGAAGGACGGCAGGGCAGGGACAGGCCAAGGGCTGTGTTTGACGTGTGGCAAGGAACGCCAGCTACGACCTCCACGTGTAACAGGAGCCACAGCGTCCTGCAGGGAGGCTGTGGCTCCCTCACCACACCCTGAGACGCGCGGCGGCTGAAAGAGACCAGGGGAGGTGTCATTGAGCGGATCGGATTAAGGAGTTTTAGCAATGAGGAGGATTACCTCCCTCCCTTCCTCGATCTGAACCAGAGAAAGTCATGATGAAATCATCTTGACCAGAGAAAGTCATGATATCATGACTGTCAGTGTGTCAAATGTCATTCCGACGTTGATTTAGTAATATTTTTCATGTCATTACTTTCTCAGTGGCTTCTTCTTCACACAGGAGGGTCACAGGAGGGTCACAGGAAGGTCAGTGTCGGGTTCTACATAACTGATCTCCACCTGGGTGAGGCAAGCTGCCACACTTGTATCTGAACATTGGTCCAAAAGTGACACAGGTCACACACCTCATCATCTCCATCAATGTCCACATTGAAGTATACCAGCACTCAAGATGGATGACCCAAGTGAACATATGGAGGTAAAGTTGAAAGTCTTCAGTCCTTTTGTTGCTTGTAACACATCAGAGCGACGGCGAGAGACGGCTAAGTTAGCCACAGCAGCACGAGACCTGGGACGCATAATCCAGTTTCTGTCTATTGTATGACGTGAACAAGTTAGCAAGTGTGGTCTTATGTGGGTATTTTTGTATGCAATCTTCGTACGTGTCAGGAAACAGTTTACGTACATCAACACTCGTGAGGTTCCATCTCTTGAACTTTATCAAAATGAAACTTTTGAAACTTTCATATGTCATCAGTGTTCACAGCATCATCACCCACTTCGTGCCATTCATCCACTACTTTCGTGTTAATAAAGTAACGTTTTTAGGTCTTTTCTAAGTTCCTTCACTTTTAATGTCAAGGTGAGACGGTACAGGCCACTGACTGCCCCAGTCTGTCTACGTGGCCCACGTACCTTATCTATCAACCCATCCTTGGAAAGGGGTGGGGGAGGGGGTGACAGACAACTGGATTGACTGTACACCGACTGACGCAAGCAGGATTCGAACCTTTGTGCTCGACCCCGGGTAGCCCTGTAATGCGTCGCTGCCGGCAACTATAAGCGTTACTTCTTCATAAAAACCTACTCCGTGTTGACGTCATTACACTGGCTTAAAGTCTCACAATCATGCAGCTAAACTCCATACTTGCTTGATGATACCGCATGACATGAACGCCATGATGTACCAATCATGCTCATACACCACGTGGGATAATTAAACATGTCATATCACATTATATGACATAAGAAAAACCTGTGGTAAGGTATTAAGGACGCGTCGTCATGCAGATGTACTGTTAAGTGTGGAGTACGTGGAGCAGAAGTGCCCATGAAGGTGTGCCAGAGAGACTCACGTCCACCACCAACATGCCAGTGATATCGTGGTTGCCTCCAGCAGGCAGCTTGTGCTCCTCAGAGAGTCACGCACAGGCTGCATAAATCTCAGTAGGAAGGAATGTTTCTGTGGTGGAGGCTGAGCGGAACATCCATCATGCACTCCACATTTGCATTCACATTAGGGAGGTAAATGTTGCCTGCAGGTGTAAGAAAACCTTCTCCCTCAACAGACGACTTTTGGCCGTAATTACAAACGACGAAAAGGAAGATGAGGATCTGGTGACGACGAGAGAAGACCAAGGTCTGGCGAAGAAGAACCATCTGTGGAGTTTACCTTGTGAGCCGCAGGATGGTTGTGAGCCTTAGGGTGGTTGTGAGCCGCAGGGTAGTTGTGAGCCGCAGGGTGGTTGTGAGCCGCAGGATGGTTGTGAGCCGCAGGATGGTTGTGAGCCGCAGGATGGTTGTGAGCCGCAGGATGGTTGTGAGCCGGAGGGTAGTTGTGAGCCGCAGGATGGTTGTGAGCCGCAGGATGGTTGTGAGCCGCAGGGTGGTTGTGAGCCGCAGGATGGTTGTGAGCCGCAGGGTGGTTGTGAGCCGCAGGGTAGTTGTGAGCCGCAGGATGGTGTCTCCACTTCGTCAGGCATAACCATCAAGATGACTGTACTAGTGAACCGCAGGAGACGTGATGTATTGGGCCAGTCCCGGGGTATGCAGACGCTAGTGGCATGTGTGTTAATTCCCAAGTACGGGATAACAGAAACGAGTAACACACACACACACACACACACACACACACACACACACACACAGTCGGAGTCGGTAAAGGACTCGTTCGTCTCACAAGCCTGACACTACCCCGGCGGCACGGTGGCCGCTAACATCAAAGCAGGATAAACAACAGGACACAGTGAGGGAGACAGTCAGGCAGAAGATGACTACAATCTGGAGAGTAAGTCTGATCACTGCCAACATAGATCACTGGTAGCAAGCGACACAGCTATGGTGTTCGTAGACTCTCAATCTACATTTATAATGGTATTAAGGTACTACATTTAGTAACTAGTATCATCAAGAACACACAAGTAATCGGTATCAGTAACGGTACTTCAATAATGATTATCAGATGAACAGCATCAGGATATGGTTGACAATGTCCACAAACACCTTCGTCACGTTTCACTAGAAGTCTCAGGTCAAGGTCGCGCTGGCTGGCTCTGTATGACCATAGCATTGCTGGTCGTCACGTGATGGACTCGTCCCGGAACCCATCAGTGTGAAGAGTTCGAATAAACAGTGTTATTACTGGAGTCAACAGCGGCACGGGTCACACATCCTGTGAAATACTTCCCACTCCAGATTGGGAACCGAGGGTTGACCCAGCAAGATCCACCGTGCGGCCCATCGTACACATCTACATACATACAAAGTACATATAAGTACATGTAACATCTCGGGAGGCTGGCAAGAAAGTGTGGGGGGGAAAGACTTGACGCATAATGCAGGGAATTCCAGAAAAATATAAAACTGGAAACAAATGACAATCTAAGGAAACCCACCTTCCTTATCCCTCCTGGCCAGTGTGTGTGTGAGGCGAGCAACTGCCGTGTTTAGGGCGAGTGTAAACTGTCGTGTTTAACACATAATGTCTCGCTGATAGTATGTGGCAACGTGACGCGACCATGTACAACGTGACGAGACCATGTACAACGTGACGCGACCATGTACAACGTGACGCTACCATGCACAACGTGACGCGACCATGTACAACGTGACGCGACCATGTACAACGTGACGCGACCATGTACAACGTGACGCGACCATGTATGTACAATGTGACGCTACCATGTACAACGTGACGCGACCATGTACAACGTGACGCGACTATGTACAACGTGACGCGACCATGTACAACGTGACGCGACCATGTACAACGTAACAAGTAAACATAGTTTACCCCCCACCATCACAACCCTCCCCTCAAGAGCCTTCTCAAAGGAC
>NC_092264.1:18787084-18809584 GCF_036320965.1 Panulirus ornatus
ATCAGCTACACGGCAACAGTCGACCTGTCTTCAGCAACATGTCCGAGACTAGAAGTTCAGCTTGTTGTTGGAATCCTGTAGGGACCCGTCCAGCCGCGCTCTCTTCCGCGTCAACCTAGTGGCTGCGCTCCAGCCACCCGCTCCACCTACCCGCTCCAGCCACCCGCTCCACCTACCCGCTCCAGCCACCCGCTCCAGCCACCCGCTCCAGCCACCTGCTCCAACCACCCGCTCCAGCCACCCGCTCCACCTACCCGCTCCACCCACCCGCTCCACCTAACCCCAGCTATGTGCCCTTCATCCACACCGTCGCCGTCTATTTAGTAAAAATAAAGTTTATTGATTAGTTGATTGATTTCCGTCAGGATTTTCTATTTCTATTGGTAACCACCGTATTGGTAACCACCGTATTGGTAACCACCGTACTGGTAACCACCGTACTGGTAACCACGGTATTGGTAACCACCGTATTGGTAACCACGGTATAGGGAGGGAGGAGCGAGGATCTCCCTCGGGGCAGCTCTGGGCGCTACTAAGGCCTGATTCACACTAGCGGTTTGACCCGCGGCGGATCCGCGGCGGTTCCAACCGCTAATGTGAACGGAGGAAGCAGTTTCACCAGGCGGGAGCCGCGACACTGATCAGCTGGGCAGGAGTCCTGCCACTGTATAGTATCAACATGGACGTAGAGGAGGCAGCATGTCTCTGGCTCTTGCATAGGTGCAATTGACGGGAAACATGTTAGACTAATCCAACCTTCAGGCACAGGCTCCATGTATTATAATTACAAGAAGTTCTCCACTGTCTTGCTGGCTATGTGTGATACAAATTATTCATTTACAGATACCAGATACAGATGCCCAGATACCAATAAAAAATAAATAAAAGTCAACTTGCACTTCCGTAGGTGTTGCCATACATCAGGATCATACTGCACGTGGATATCTGTGCTGGTTGTCATGACAACAGACCAGCGTTCTTCTGATTGGCTAGAAGCACGGGGTAAGCTAGCCAATGGAAAGCCATTCTGGCCTTCAAACCGCCTTGAAACCGCCAAGTGTGTACGCTCCCATTGGAACACATGTAAATCGACCCGCCGCGGATCCGCAGCGGGTGACTATAGATCTCGACCCGCCGCGGTTCCGCCGCGGGACGCGGTTGTGTGTGAACAGCTCCATTGACTTACATAGAAATATACCCGCCGCGGTTCGAACCGCGGCGGGTCAAACCGCTAGTGTGAACAGGCCCTAAGGGAGGCCGTTGTATGTAGGCTTACACTGAGGCCGCTACGGGCCTGCAACCTGAGGACACTAAACCTGAACTGATTAATGATTATGAAGATGAACCCAGATGACTCCTACCCAGCTCTTCCACTCAGGTTAGAGTGTAGAGTCCCCGAGCACACAGCTCACAGTCCCCGAGCACACAGCTCACAGTCCGCGGCCTCACAGCGGACAGTCCGCGGCCTCACAGCTCACAGTCCGCAGCCTCACAGTTAAGAGACCGAAAGTGAACTCAAGGGAAGTTTTCCCAGGGCACAATTGTCCCAAGGCAAACGAGCTGAACGACCCAATATTCAGGATTCATTGAGTCTTTTATTATCCTCAGGAGAAGAGATATTCCACACGACAATGACCTCTCTCAGCCAGAGCCCTGGAGAACGTAGAAACAAAGGAATCATAATAATGAAACAAATGTGTTCCATTATGAAGACGATGGACAAGACGTCACACACACACACACACACACACACACACACACACACACACACACACACACAGTGAAATGTGCTATGAATTACTGTTTATATTACGTCAGTAAAGGCTTATTCATAGCTGATCATGATGACTATCACGTTGCACAAGACATGTAAGTAACTTGTAACAGACACACAAACACGCCATCTGGAAGGTTTATCTATCGTGCGGAGGGAAACAATTATGTGAAATCTTGCATTGTGGATCGAGTTTTCGTGGCTGTAGCAGACCTTAAAGCTGACCTTCCCTCAGCACTGTATTATGTACTAATGTTGTGTACAACCCCGGCATCTTGCAGGAGAAAATGGTTTCCGTTTCTTTATTATTATCATTAGCATAATGTTAGCTATAAGTCCCGATATGATAATATCAGAATGTTCATGTGTGTTACCTATTTATGTTTACCTATTTGTGCGGCGTGGGAAGGGAGCTTTACACAGGTGGGGCCCCATATCGACCATTCTGTATTACCAGAGCACCTTTTACATATCTGTATGCTGTCTGTATTTACCACAATCTCGTTAGTTTATTTCAGTCTTCCTCCATTACTATATCATTAATTCTTTACAATTCCTTTAATGTTAGCTGAGACGACACGGCCAGCTGGGGCCATTCCATTAACGCTATATATATATATATATATATATATATATATATATATATATATATATATATATATATATATATATATTGGAAAGGATCACAATTTAGCGCGTGATCAAGTATATTCCTATGAGTCCACGAGGAGACGAAACACGATAAGTTCCCAAGAGCACTTTCATGTAGTAATCACATCATAAGGGAAGATACAAGAAAGAAATATAAGTCAATTGATATACAACGAAGAGACGTAGCTGGGATGCTAAGTGTCTTGAATCTACGAAGAATGTAGAAGACATCACCCAAGTTGTGGTGCTGACGCGTTCCATCAAACTTCGTCTGTCAAGCTTTTATTCTTTACACATTTGGTCACAAGTTGCCTTCAGTTCTTCCACAATGTGGTCGTGATCATAACCATCTGAGGAAAAGACTTCATTGTCGCGATATGAATAATATCTCGGAAAAAAGATATCCCAGAGTCTGAGGCGAAAATATATACTTTGTTAGGATGTTCAACGCGTTCACAAAACACATTCATTCTGTTATCATGATGTCTCTCGTGGTAGAAATCATAAAAGATTGGACAAATAGTAAATAGTCGGACCCTGAGCGAGCGGCATGTGATGAATTTGCCTTGGTCAACCTCTTGAAATTCAGTTATCAGTGTGAGAAGGAATACGATGTTCTCTGAGGTGAGTCCAGGTATGGAGAGTTCGTCATCAGAGTTGTTATATTGAAGTCATTTTCATCTTAGGGCTTGTCTGGGATACCTACACAGAGTAGGAATGATAATGTCGACTTCAGGATCATAAAACTTGCGAATAAAAAAGAAAAAGAACAGTTACGTATTCATGGAATGGTGACAAACTCGCCTCTGAAAGTTAGACAGATTGTAAGAGTCGAGGGAAAGCAGGAAGGAGACAGCTCCGGGCCAGCTCGACGAAGGAAACTGCCCCAGGATCTGTCTGCTGCAGGAAAGAACCCGGGATCTGCCTGCTGCAGGAGTGAGTCAGACTTCGAGTTACCATTATTCACGTCATATGTGTGTGAAACATTGTGTCCTGCTAAGATCTGTGTGTCATAGCTAGAGGTGATGGTAAAGAAAGAGAGAGAGAGAGAGAGAGAGAGAGAGAGAGAGAGAGAGAGAGAGAGAGAGAGAGAGAGAGAGAGAGAGAGAGAGAGAGAGAGAGAGACTGACGAGATAATCCACTGATTCAATTTGAGAAGTGACAGTAGTGGAGATAATCGAGTGAACTATTTTTCCCTGAAGTCTGTTGAGGTGATGGGGGAGGGGAAACCTACAGAGAGTGTGAGCAGTACAATGCTGCTGCACCCAGGGACCCACCCACCCCCTGTACACTCTGAGCAGCTGCATTGTACAGAGCTGCAACATGGACGGACCCATCCTCTGTACACCCTGAGCAGCTGCACTGGGCAGATATATCATGTTCGAGGTAAAACTACTTCCCAGTTCCTCTGTCATCCTTAGCACTAACTACTGTGATCAAGATTTTCTTTACAATTCCCAATGATTTGGACATCAATTTGCCATCATTGACGGTCATCGTCTGAAACTGCAAACAAAATTGCGCCATTGATGGTCTACTGAAGAATGAGTTGCCATCATTCACTCTCTGCGCTCAAAGTGGAAACTTTAAAAGGATTTGTTGTTGTTGATATAAGATGATAAATGTCATGAACTACACATGAACTACACATGAACTACACATGAACTACACACGTGGCTGTTGGAACTCACTTTTCATTCTCGTTGATAAGAAATGCACTTGACATAACAAGGGATAAATGATACACACAGAACCTCTTTTACATCATCTGGTTTTAAGTAACCTTACATCCATGTCTTCCTGATTCAACAGGTTAGGAATCCCTGTTGTCGTCTCTGATTAAGTTTTCTTATTCATTCTGATCAGATAACCGTAAAGTGCAGCACATGAGGTTATCATGTCTGTGTTTATCTTCTCTTATCTTGCGAGGAAAAAAATGAGTCACTTTTCCTGAAGAATCACATCATCTCTGCTTTCAGAGTAAGCTTAGTTTATTGTCTGGGATGAGACATTAGAGTCAGATGACAACATAACGTACAATGAGAACCCGGGGACATTTGCCCGAATAACTAGTTCTTTTGGTTTATTGTGCCCACAGCAGCAGCACCTTGGGTGGAGGAGGGTCGACCAGTTCTCCCTGGTGTTGTTGTGATATCTGTGAGCCAAGGCTGTGACCAAGACACCATCATGTAGCAGTTAGTGACCTCTGTTTACCTCTGTGATGTCGTCTGATACGAAGGATCGTCTGATAAGGGAAATGATCCTGTGTCCTTAAGCTCCTCGACGTCACGCTGACGCTGTCTTTTGTTTCCTACAAAACCTGAACACATCAGCATCCTTCCATTCTCCTTCTCTGTTCCCCCCTGCCCTTCCTCCTGCTCCCCGCTTCCTCTTCCCCTCCCCACGCACCCCCAACATTCCCCACAGCCAGAGGGAAGGTGGTGTATCCGCCGTGATCCAACACTGAGGAGCCTCACCATTAAATATACATCATTCAAAACTTCCATCCATAGATATCATGGCTTGTGAATACATTACACAAACACACACACGTACCCATTGTATCACCAGTTGCTTCCACAGTAGCCATACGCCGAGGCCTTACGGACAATACGCCCGTCTCTTACGCCTTTGTAAAAGGCATTAAAGTCGTATACGACTCAACGAGCTCAAAATGTATGCAAGTTTGCGTACACTGACGCTCACACACACACACACACACACACACACACACACACACACACACACACCAACACACACATCAAGAAATATCAGGAAGGCAACACTGAACTATGGGGAAAGGAGGAACTGGCTAGCAAACGCCATTATGAAGCGAAGGAAAACATTGTGTGAGAGGTAAAGCAAGAGCAGCTCCAGTACTCCTAACCCTAATCAACATCCTTCACCATAACCCTAGTCCCAGTCAACACCACTAACCCTACTCAGCACACCTGGCTTTAATCAATACCCCGAAGCCCTCATCAATATCTCTGGCCTGAAGTAATGTCCATAACACCAATCACTGTCCATTGCCCTAATCAATGTTCCATGCCTTAGCCAATATCCTCAGCACTAATAACAATCCTTGACCCTAATATCCCTAACCCTATCTCTGATTTCATCACACAACACAGTGAACGTACCTGGGTGCTACTGTGACATCTAACTTACCTCGGACACCCTCACGTTACACAAGTCGCCAAGTCTGCCTCAAGGAAACTGGGAGTCCTACTCAGCTGACGTAATTCTTCCCTTCTGAACAGTTTTCCCGTTTATACAAAGGACTGATACGTGCTTGTATGGAGTCCTACTCCACATTTTGGGAGGTTCCAGCTGTAATACTTAGTACATAAAGTTGACACTAAAGCAGATCATCTCATCACCTTTCAAGTTTATCCTCACAACTTGACCCACTTACCGCACGCTGTACTGATGGTCCATGTTCCATCTTCTGTGGCTATGAGTTTGGTTTTTGCTCCTGAGTGCTAGCTGCTTGTGTGCCCCCACTATCAGCTAGATCACGTATTTCTCGGCAAGATTCTGCGTCACATAATTATTGTGTGGACGTTGGTAAGTCAAGGGTGGGCCGTTTTGATATTTGTTTCTTTCCCTGCACTTCGGAGCTTTGGAACTCACCATTACCTCATGTCTTCTCTAACAACTATGCCCTGGACCTTTGCAAAAACCAAGTTTCATATTTCGTCTGGCTTTAGAACGATAGATTAAATTTACATTTATTATAACAAGATGTTTCCACAAAAATACGATGCAGAGCAAAGGTTAATAATGATACATATCTTCATTATACATAGCTGATTCGTGGGACAAACAATGGTCATCATCTTTTCAGGTACATCTTTTATTTACGCTTATGTATTACTACAGTTTACATATACACAGCAGCAGCGTCAGCAGGATGTGTTGGGGAGGTCAGTGTAGGCCTCAGTGTTATGATCACCCACCTGATGCTCCTGGTATGCTATAACAATGACCTACAGTCAGAAAAGAAACAAATGAAAATTGGGAATAGAATTATTCGACAAATATAGATAATCAGATTTACAAACTTCTTCTCTCGAAGCATTTTCCTATGACCAAAAACTGAAGTGTCAAAGATCAGCTGGACGAAGAACCATACAGGTAATAAGAACAAGAAAGAGAAACAAGAAAAACTAAGTATAGTTTCAGTCCTGCTTTATGATAAGATTGTCAATGATTTATTATTTACCAAATATCTAGTTATACAACGCTATACAATACTGACCTTAAATATAAGAATGTCTCTATAGGTAGAACAGCAATAAGCACATCTAGTATTAAATTATTCTATATTTCTCTCTGTAGGTAGACTAACTAATGCTCTAAATTAAACATCTATTTATAATTACTCGTCTCCTAATGATGACAGTCATGAACATCGTATACCGTATGGCTGGATACGTCATCAATCTTTGGGATATTGTCATAGTTTTGTTGATCTAATCCACTTCTTATCTACGATCATTTTGGCGCCAATTAATTTCATCTTCTACACTTTGTCTAGACGACTCTGAATCTGGTAGTGCAATTATTTCAGTTTACCTTCAGCATAGATTAATGATACCTTGGTCAATTCTACGTGGGTTTGTTGATATTTGCACGTATCATATATTGTTTATATTCATCACTGACACACAGGAGGGCAGGTAATATCTCTCTGAAGGAACATTTGACTCGCCACAGTTGATTCCATAAACTGTCTTAAAGCACATTTTCTAAAATCATTGATTAAGTGATTATTCACCAACGTACCAGTTGGTTTTAACCCCTTGATCATCCTCATGAAACTCAGTTAGTACTATTTAACCGTATATATAATGATTGAGTTCCTTATATAAGGTAATTCAACATCACGAGTGTAATAAGGAATAACATTAGTCTTGTTCTCGTATTCCGGGTGGGTTGCTGGCCATCATCACAGCCTGGTTATCAAACCAAAGTCTTCACCGAATATCAGGTATGCATACCACACCATACACATACACATCGTACCATACAACAACATTCATTGTACCAGAATATTTACTGTGCATGAATCATACAGTCTGTACCACAATGAACCATACAGTCCATACCACATGTCAGGCATACAGCATACAAGAATCCTTACTGTTTGTCAAACATGTAATATCAAATATGTTCTGATATGTTTTAAAAGGTACAGTCGAATACTCTATCATAGTTTTTTTGAGTTCTTACAAAAATCCAAGATATGGTAGTTCATTTTCCTGTTTCCTATGTCTGTAATGCTTTACATAACACCACTGTAGATGTTTGTTGTATTTTCTAATGTTAAGAGAAAGACTCATAGTGTATTATCATCCATTCTGGGAGAAAAGGAAAATAATTTTGATGAAAACGATGGAGGTTCACACTGCCTCATCTGCTGCTCATGTTCACCCTAAGTTGTCGACCTCCAACACTGACAACCCACACTCTCCAGGCCTGGTCATGCGTCAGTAATTATCTAAATGGCAATTCTACAGTTCTTCGTAAACCATTTACCTAACAAGGCTGCCAGACAGGATCTATATCTATTTCTATAAAGATATATTAGTAACGTACGTAAGCCAGTGGCTATGGAATAAGTAAGAGACCTATGACGTAGCGGAAGCTTATCTATATATACACACGCTAGAGACACAGCCGACCTCAGTCCTGCGACGGTCTTCGAGTCTCGTCTTGTAAGTCGTGGTGTGAAGGCTGCACATCCTGCACCGCCTGGGCAGGCTGCACATCCTGGGCAGGCTGCACATCCTGGGCAGGCTGCACATCCTGGGCAGGCTGCACATCCTGGGCAGGCTGTGCAGGATGTGGCTGATTCCTCTGAGTTTCCTCATCGGCTGATATCGTAAGTTGCATGACGCGAGGTTCAAGGTGGTCCAAGGGAGATTTTGTACTGTTGTTGAGGGACGCTGGGTTCCTACTGAGGGATGAGCTGGTTGCGGGGCCTTGAGAACCGTCCCTCAGACTGGTAGGGACGTCATCTCTGAGAATCTCAGTCATTCCTTGAGATTCGATGGCGTTGCTGCTGCCATCACCCTCCTGGGGTACCTCAAAGCCACTCATGTTGAATGTCACTGGGTGATGCTCTGGAGTCCTGGCAACACGCGAGAACTCGGCCGTCGCCTCCATTTCCCTTAAGATGTCGTCCAGAATGTCGATGAGTTTCTCGTTCTCTCTGATGCGTGACTTGTCCTTCTCCGTCAACCTGCGCCTGGAGTTCGATCGCCCGGTACCAGATATGCTGATGACCTCTTGAGATGATGTGCTTGTGAACTCATCCTTCTCGTGCCCTTGGTCCACACTTCCTCTCTCCTCAAACACTTGTTGCTCACTGTTGGCTCCATCTTTCTCCTCTGCGGAGGAAACTTCGCCTTCGTCAGTGCCTCTGTCATAGAAGCTGAAATCCCTCTTAAGATTTCTCAAGGAATCTTTGATCGCCTCGGCGTTAAACGTGCGCGACCTGCGCGAGTCATCCTCACGCCTGGCGTCTGGCAGACTCCTTGTGGTGTCTATAGTTTGATGGTTGATGGAGGAAGAATTAAAACGTCCCTCAGGTGTGTTCTGTGTCTCTCTTGCGTCAGGGGCATTATTTCTTCGGGTTTCTCTCGCCGTTATGTCTACTCTAGAGTCAAAAGTCTGAAGTCCCTCGAATGCCGTGGTGGACGAACCTTCTGATAGTGACCTACGACCGTTGATTTGCCCCTCACGATCATTCGTTCTTGTCATACGGGATTCAGAGATCTGGTCCGTTGTAGGCATGACCGTAACTCTCGAGTGATCAGTAGCGTATGTGGACTCTACAGTGGGCTCTGGATACGAGGCGGACGTGCCGTCCATCGCAGCATATTCAGAGAAATAAGCGGAGTTGACGTCGGGTCCATAATCATAATTCTGAATATAATCAGTAAATAACGGATCATCAGGAGTGATAAGTATATCATAATATTCTTCAGGAAGTTCCTCAAGATCACTTTCTTCTAAAGACTTGTCTAAAACTTCTGGTTCGACAGTTTCTTCTACAGGCGCTACATCAGCATGTCCTGGAGGAGTTCTGGGAGGCGGTAACGGCCCGGGGCTTTGCAGCAGCGTCTTCCCTCGACTGTCTTCATCTCCTTCGTTGACGACCTCATCCTGTCCCTCACCATCCTCGGCTTCCGCTGCCTGGACCGGGTGAGGCTTGAACCGCGTGGCGGCGCCGAAGATTCTGTTGTCTACCTCCTCCGTCAGGATCTCCTGCAGTTGTGAGTGGTACTGGTTTTGCCAGCCTGCCTGTGAAGTTCCTCCAGCCGCAATCGCCGCAGCCAGGTCGTAGGGTTCAGGCCTGGAAAGTAGAAAAAAAAAAAAAAAATTTATGTCAAAACCATATACATCATCAACCATTTCCTGTCGTGTCATCTTAGGTCACAAAACGTATCATTTATCTCAGCTACGACCGTCAACACAACATTGACCCATTACTTTCCACTTCTGCATCACAGTGAGAATGTTCACAGTATATCACAGCTTCCTCATGACGATGGACAACTGTAAAACGATGCAACGGTACATGTGTGGTTGTGTTATGCTTGATCACGTCAGACGATAGTGTCCTCCAGTCACCTCGGTCAGACGTCAGTGTTTGATACTCACATTTGTCGTCAATGTCTGAAGGCATTTGAGACCCTCAGGGACGAAGCTCGTCCATCCACGACACACACCGCCAGCTGGAACTTTGTGTTTACCGCCATAACGGGGAGAGGCTGAACCATGTTGTTGTCAAATGCTCCGGGTTTCCGCCAACCACGGAACCCTGTCTGTCTTGCAGTTCGATCTCTCGCGTTGGCTGAAGCCACTATGCCCGGGTTAGTTAGTGGCACTGAGGGATCTTAACGGGATCTATTTATAATTCGTCTTGCTGGATTAAGCCACATTCATCCATCCTACTCTGACTTGGGGTTGGTTAAGTTGGGTTAACTCTTAATCAAAAATGAATCATAAAGGATTTTACAGTAATAAGATCCACATCAAACCGTTCTTGATTATCGTAACCGAGATCAGGAAGCCTAGATAAGACCAGTTAGGTCACCAAAAAAAATTGTAAGTTGAGGTTAGGTTCCAGACAATGGTGATTCATTTGTTTCAGCTGCAGAGGCGGGGGAGGTGGCTGCTGTGGCTGGCGTTTATATAAACTACCGTAGGTGGGACGTTATCAGTCAAGCAATATTTACTGAAAACAAACTATAAATGCGGCAATAATGCTGGAAGGTTGTACCGTCACCGTCAGCAGTGTACCGTCACCACCAGCAGTGCACCGTCACCGTCAGCAGTGTAGCGTCACCACCAGCAGTGTACCGTCACCGTCAGCAGTGTAGCGTCACCACCAGCAGTGTACCGTCACCGTCAGCAGTGTACCGTCACCGTCAGCAGTGTACCGTCACCACCAGCAGTGTAGCGTCACCGTCAGCAGTGTAGCGTCACCGTCAGCAGTGTACCGTCACCACCAGCAGTGTACCGTCACCGTCAGCAGTGTAGCGTCACCACCAGCAGTGTACCGTCACCGTCAGCAGTGTACCGTCACCGTCAGCAGTGTACCGTCACCACCAGCAGTGTAGCGTCACCGTCAGCAGTGTACCGTCACCGTCAGCAGTGTAGCGTCACCGTCAGCAGTGTAGCGTCACCGTCACAGTGTACCGTCACCGTCAGCAGTGTACCGTCACCACCAGCAGTGTAGCGTCACCGTCAGCAGTGTAGCGTCACCGTCAGCAGTGTAGCGTCACCGTCAGCAGTGTACCGTCACCGTCAGCAGTGTAACAAGACTCACATATCGTCAGGGCTGAAGACCTTCTCCTGGAGCTTCTGTATGTCGTGCCTCACGTCTGCGATCATCAGGTTCAGGAAGTCGAAGGAGCCGGGTCTCCCTTGGTCCCTGGCGGACCGGCCACTCCCGGCAGCCCTCGCGGACCAGGCTTACCCGTTGCTCCTGGCGAGCCCTGTAGGATGCCACGGGATATAGTGAAGGATGTAGATGATTTATATGGAACTATACATATTAACTGCTTACTGATCATGAATTTATATGGTCTTATGTTATTCACAGGATCAAGACTGAAGCAATGCTCGTTTGTCAACTTAAGTACCATAATTGGTTGTTTTGTGAAGCGATCTAGCAATGGCTAGATACTTTTTACCTCTTCTAGTCCTTATGTTATGATGGGAAACTACTGGCTGGAGACTGTTAGGCCATTATGGTATCTCACTGTCCAGTAGTTTGGTGATTCACGATGATGATCCACTCAGCAACAAACAAGGTGATCAAGGTGACCATATAAAGGAAATGTAAATACGCGACCTCTACACACAACCACAAAATTCTACAGGGAGAGGGAGCTACACTCGTGTTGTTTCATCTCTTAACCTGGTATATGTGTGCCAGGTCTTTCCTCTTATGTGTACAAACACACACACACACACACACACACACACACACACACACACCAGCCTAGACCAGGTAACCAGTTACTGACCAGCCCCGAGGCAAAGATGAACAGCCGAGTTGGCCGTGAGCTAACAGCCGAGTCCAGGAATCGAACCCGGATGGGCCTATGCGTTAAGGCATGGTCAGTGATGCTAACCACAACACGACGGAATCCTGTATTTGTTTTCGTGTAGATGTATGTGTAAGCATTTGTTTTTGTGAGTGTTCGTCTTTGTGTTTGTGCGTGTTTGTCTTTGTGTTTCTGTGTGTGTGTTACATGTCTTTTCTCTATATTTTCATGCTTTTACATAAAGAGTCGTATATGTGCGTCTGTCGCTCCGTCTGCCTGTATGTATGCTTGTTATTATCATAAAGTTTACTAAGGTTATATATAAGAGAGGCCAGGTAGTGACCTCCCTGTCTGCTAACGTAATCACGTAAACCATCTGGCTTACATAAGTGTTAACATGACCTCTGAGATATGCAGCTGTATGTGGTAATGTGATATCTGGGGTGAGGGAAGGGAGTTCCCTACATCCTTGTGGTTAAGGAGCGGTGGCGTTCCTTGTAAGGATATGATGACGGGAATAAGAAAGATGTTCCTCACACACAGAGGGAGAAGACGCAGGGAGATGCTCCCTGTTTATCCATAGGGAAGGGTAATAAGAGATGTCATCCCTAGGTATAAAGAGTTGAAGGATTGAGGAGAGGTGAGAGGGAGACGGGTGTTCCCTACTGAGACAGGGAGGGAGTCTTCCTCCCCTCCGTGCTCTGGCCTGGGTAAGACGGGGGAGAAGTGCTGACATGTTGACAGTCATTACCTCAGATGTAGCAGGATAAACATCCTAAGAAAACACTACACCCTAACGCCTACTACACCTGAGTCAACTTCATACAACACGTGAGAGATGATAACACTTTCAGAACACTGTGTACCCTGGTGGTGGTGCACCATGACCTCTGAAAATGGATCTGACTTTGGGCTACACACAGTGGGAGATCCCGTCCACTAGAGGACTATACTACACCCTGCTGGCCACACCTTACGTCACACAGAACAGTATATTCTGAATGGAAGGAACAATATGCTATACACCCTGGGGTCACATGTATACCCTGAAGGTCACATCATGACCCACTCCACCCTGGGAGAAACAGCACGACCCAGTACACTCACCACGGCACCTCGACGACACCTGCAGAACCTCCGTCGTCCTTGGCCCTTGAAGACGACCCAGGAGTCGAGGGGGAAGTCGTCCCTGGTGAGGGGGTCGTCCGCGGGCAGGCGTGGGGCCGCGGTGGTCGTCACCGTAGGTGGGCTCCACGTCGGGCCCACAGGTCCCCTCTCTCCTGGGGGACCAGGCGACCCAGGGGGACCTGCAGAGAACAGTCGACCCCTGAGAACGTGTTCCACCCGGCGGGTCACCTCACTTCACCAGCTGCTGAGGGCTCGTGTTCACAACCTCTCCCCCTCCTGTATGTACCATCTTCACAACACGTTTACCACCAGAGGCTGTAAAATCCGCCTATCCATTTGTTTTCTTCTGTCATTCATTCATCCCTGTCCCTATGTGCGTTACGCACTCACACACACACACACACACACACACACACACACACACACACACAAGACTAGTGTATGTGAATAAGAAATAATGTTGCTGATGGGTAACTGTGCGAATTTTTAACGGGGCTTCCTTCATTGAAACTTCGTTAGAAGATTCCTGTCACTTTTGTACTGAAACTAAAGATAAAGATGAGTACATGCATTACCCCGGGTCAAACTCGACTAGAATTATAATGTGAAAAAAGAAATCAGGTAAGGAGACTGTGCAGTTGTGGCTAGGTCTTGTAGATGGAGGTTGGGTGAAGGGAAGATTGATGGCTTTCATTGGAAGGAAAAAAGATTAGATAATCACATTGTGACGCTATATGAATGACTTGTTAATGACCTTCGATGAGGTCTGTGTGTGACCTCTGCATGACCTTTCAGTGACCCCAGGATAACCTGTGTGGCCTTTACATGGCCTTTGAGTGGCTCCTGTGTGACCTCTGAATATACTATGAATTAACTCTATATGGAAGACCTATAGATGACCTCTGGATGACCTCTGACTGGTCTTCAATCCCGTGATTCACATTCACTTGACCTATGATGACTTTTCTATGGAAAATTCCTAAACTCTGAATATCCTTTTGCTGACCTGACCTGTAATTGGAATTGATGTTTCATGTGACTTACGTCTGTATGACGTATGATGGACCCGTGGACGAACTGGGCGAATTAATGATTACCATACGTACCGTGCACGAAAGATGATTGGCCTCTTATAACTTGTCTTGACCTTGCTATGACCTCTGGTGAGCTTTAGTGATATGTAATGAGCTGCGTGAGCACCTGGCGTTGGAGAGAGGGATGTACTTATTACATATATGACCTTTGATGACCTATGATGACATGTGATGCCTGTCCTTGACATAAAAAACTAAGGGTGACAAAGTCACGATTAGAAACCAGAATGACCCATGTTGACCTTATCTAGGACGCATCGGGGTCCTGCTCCACCAAGAGGACACTTGCTGACCTTACCTAGCAAATTTCCCGGTCCTTCTTCAACAGAACAGGGGAACCAAAATGACCCCTGCTGACCTTATCTGGGGGATCCTGATCCCCTAAGGGGATGTGGGGACCTACGCAGTCCTTACCTGGGAAACCTCGGGGGCCTGCCCCACCGGGGGGACCTGGGGGTCCCTCAGGGCCTGGTAGTCCCGCGGCGAAGCTGTAGAGTCGTACCGCTGTGCTGAGGGCCACGACCTGCAGGAGGCAGGTGAAGGTGGTCACGTCGAGAGGTACTGGCAGTAGAGGAGCAGGTAGAGGGAAGGATGAGGCTGGGAGGAGAAAGAGAGAGACAAAGAGAAAGTATTTACTGAAGAACGAAAGAGACTGACGGACGTACAGGTAGGTAGAGACAAACTATCATCAGTTACAAGACATTTAGAAAAATGTGGTGAAAAACTTTCATAAAAAAATAAATGATGAAATCCAAAGACCAAAAGAAATGTCACAAACAAACAAAAAACTAACAGCTGCCTTAATACAGGAAAATCACGCCAACTATCAACCATCACTAAAGTCTAGAATGATTCTATATACAATCTGTACTTGATTTCAGCAACATCTTGTGATCAGGTCAAGGCTAGTATACAGTCAATATAATGGCACGACCTTTAACCTGACTCGTAAGGGTCAAGTTGAAGGTCACGGCATCACATCCAAGGGTAACATCGTCGTGCTGAGGGTGCGTAAGGTCATGGTCCAGGGTCGTATGGCCGTGCTCCGGGGGCCGTGGCTTCCTGATGTAGGAGTTCAAAATATTTCCTCAGCGGAGCAAAAACTGAAGTCCAGCAAGATATATGCTGACATCCCTGACCGGATCTGAGGCAGTGAATTATGGAGAG
This sequence comes from Panulirus ornatus, assembly GCF_036320965.1. Taxonomy (NCBI): domain Eukaryota; kingdom Metazoa; phylum Arthropoda; class Malacostraca; order Decapoda; family Palinuridae; genus Panulirus; species Panulirus ornatus. The sequence continues at coordinate 18,802,468 of NC_092264.1, forward strand.
AGAGAGAGAGAGAGAGAGAGAGAGAGAGAGAGAGAGAGAGAGAGAGAGAGAGAGAGAGAGAGAAAGACAGACAGACAGACAGAGAAAGGACGGAAAGGAATACACGAGAAAGCCATGCAACAGGAAATCTAATGTTCCAGGACGAGGTTATCTGCTGGAAGACAGTAACTGTATCCTATATTCTGAACCGAGATGGAGATAGGATGATAAAGGAGAGCGGAGGGAGTGAGATACATCTACAGTAGTAGTTAGGAAAATAAAGATTTGTAGAGGACTTACTGACCTATGACGAGTTTATATGGTCAACAATGCTTGATGTACAGTTCTGTTGTAGGTATCGGGGATCGGGATGGGACAGTAAGAAGGCTGGAAGGTTACGTAGGTACATGACAAATGGGACCTATAGCTTTAGGGGATCTTTACCTTACACCTTTTACACGATTTGTGCCAAAAGCTTCCTTCTGTTGTACGCAGCTTCCATAGCTGATTATAGCCTTAACAACGTCCGGTGTCAGCTAAAGCTCAGCATGACGTGATCAGCGTTTGTAACGCAGCTAAACTTCCATTATCAACAGCTATCACTTGTGTGTCGCCTCAATTCCGTTACTGAAAGTCTAATAATAGTATTGTACGGACGGAGTCTGAGGTCTTCGCACCCTTGGCTCAACGGTGCGACCTTTAGCCTCGACGGCATGACCCTTGGGTATCATAGGCTGGCCTTAGACCTGACTTCTGAAAGGCCTCGCAGCTCATACCCAAGGGTCGCTACACTATGCTCAAGGGCCGCACCTTCGTGATGGAAAGGTTGAAGACCTCAGTCACTGACCTTCTCCTCCAGGCTCTTGATCTTGTCGGACATCTGGCCAACGCTGGAGCAAGAGGCCGAGCATTGTTGACTCCTCTCGTTCTCGGTGACGTGGGCCGAGTTGGGCGACACCGGGGTGCGCATCTGGCTGGGAGACGGGACGGCCCCGCCCTCACTCTCCAGTTCACAGGTGCTGTTGTCTCCCCGCAGACGGTATCCTGAGGGAGAGCAGAGTTCTGGACGCTGGTTCCTGTCCTCACACTATCTTCTCCTGGTGTCAGCCAGTTCATCAACAAGACAGTACTAAAGGAATGACTTGAAACCAGTCACATACTTTGAGAAAGCCAAAAGTTACTTATTTTATATCTATATACAACCAGTCTGTTTCTATGGTTTCCATATGGACGGAAGCTATCAGGGTCTACCCTATACACACTCACCTGGGCGGCAGGTGCACCGGAAGGACCCGGGTTCGTTGATGCATTCGTGGTCACACCCGCCGTTCTGGCCCACACACTCGTCGATGTCTGCCATCGAGACACAAGACGTGGTGGAGGCACGCGGCAGGAGAGGCAGCAGAAGGAGGCACATCGGGAGGACACACGGCGGGAGGGACATTGGTAGGAGAGAGAGTGAATGGCATTAATAAGAGTGGCAGGTGGGGCTAAGGAGGCCGAGGCAGTGCTAGGCTAACCTGTGTGTGAGGGACGGTCATGAGGGGAAGACGCAGGAAGAGAAGTGAAGACAGATGCAAGAGAAGAGGAGAGAAGAGACACGGGCAAGTCAGTAGCAAGACGTGACTCATTCATCTTATGGATATGTAATTACATCTATCAAGCCACTCTTAGTTACAATCATATTAATGTAATTAGCTTTATAACATGCTAAAACTTCACCTCTCTCTCTCTCTCTCTCTCTCTCTCTCTCTCTCTCTCTCTCTCTCTCTCTCTCTCTCTACTCACCCAGGCAGACAGGTTTGAGTCCCCGCTTGTGGTTCTCAGGGCTGAACCTGTAGCCGGAGAAGCAGGTACAGATGACCCTCCCGAAGTACACCGAACACTTCTGCTCGCAGAAGTTCTGGGAGCAGGGGTCGACCGAGTCTGGCAGGCACCTGTAGGAGGGACGTAGGTGAGGTAGGAGACACAGGTATTGACGAAGGGCTACTGCTGGTGGTAGTGGATAGGTGTGATGGTAGTGGTGGTGGTGGCTGGGGCAGGGACGCTTCAGCAATGATAATGAGGGAGATGATGAGTGTTGAAGACGAGGAAATGGAGATGACGACTTGCTCTTGTTTGCTAATCCCCACAGGTCGACCTGTGTTGCCACCTGACAGCCGCTCCACAGGTCGACCTGTGTTGCCACCTGACAGCCGCTCCACAGGTCGACCTGTGTTGCCACCTGACAGCCGCTCCACAGGTCGACCTGTGTTGCCACCTGTCAGCAGCAAGTGCCTTGAGTGATGACATGACAGGAAAAAAACAGCTGATGACCACCTGTCAGGCAAAGGCACCGGAATGATGGATACCAGTGACCTCATGAGGCAGCTGCGGTGGTCAGCTGTTAGGACGGTGATCAACATCAGGTGAGACAAAGGCAGCAGCAAGATTGCTCATTAAACGTTAGGGAAGGAACTCCCGCCAACAACAACAGCTAGGTAGGGAGAGAGAGAGAGGGGGAGGGCGGCCTCCTTTGAAAGAGAAATGATCAATTCCTATTCATACAAAAGGCTGTCAAAGAAAAATAATTAATTCCCTCTCGACGGTGCCAGGGCGGAAGAACTAATGAGAGGAGAGAGTTTCCCGTATCTCTCAAATGAGGTTATCCCCCCCCTCTCTCTCTCTCTCTCCCTCTCTCTCTCTCTCTGTCTTGAAAACCTTAGGCCTGAAGGTCGACTTCTGAAGTACACTGGTCCTTCTGCCGCTTGACGTACAACTTGGGGTCCCCTCTTTCGTTTTAGGTCTACTGGACCTTGTCTTGCTTAACAGTCTAACCCCACACACTACAACCTCCATATATCTCACACCACACTATAACCCCAACTCAATCTCACAACAAGAGCTCCTCAGAACATCAAATGGTATAGTACAAGCAGCCAGTGAGGCTTGTAGAATGGTGTATGCTGTTGACTCACAAACCTTGTGAGATATTCATTGTGTACAGACCTGTGTGTGTGTGTTACCTAATGCTTCCTTAATTAAAGTAATGAAGGAGGAACAGTGTTTAGGAGAGTTCCTACATTAGCGACGTACTCGCTGAAGAGACATCGAGGTCGACCTTGGTACATGTGAGTACGTGGCAAGGACAGATAATAGGAGACCTGATGGTCCCTGATGAGGTTACTTACCATCATAATCTTATTTGTGGGAGCAACAGCATAGTAATTCACAAGGCACCTCCCCTCTTACCCATCCACCCAACCACGAAAAAAAATCTGGAAAGGAACGCCATGTACTATGGAGAATGTATACTACTTTGGAGATCCTGTAGGAACGTGTGGTCTCTGAGAGAGAGAGAGAGAGAGAGAGAGAGAGAGAGAGAGAGAGAGAGAGAGAGAGAGAGAGAAATAAGACCATTGTATATCATGTGACGATGATCACTTATCATCCTTCATCTGAAGTCAGTGTTCTACAGTCTGAAGCTGAAACACCAGTGTGGACGCTGCTATGACATGTTCCATTCTCACTTTGATTCCATTATATTTAGTTATTGAATCTGTTTCTAAGTGAAGTAATTTTCATATCATGTCGAAAATTTCTAATATATTGGAAGGTGTTATGATCATCTGAGGAGATAATGTTAGAGCTTAGGTTCTTCCCTCAAAAGGCCTATATTTAAGTGACAAAATTAGTTTTGTTACTCCTTTTTGAATTCGTTCTAGTTTTCCTTCATCTTTCATCAAGCATGGTGACCAGAAGTAAACATAGTAAGCTTGATATCGACCAACCAGGGGAGAGAGAGGTGACCTGGTCAGGTAAATGACTCAGGAAAGTATTAGAATGAGTGAGGCAAATATTGAAAGAAATATCTGGTATAAAAATTTTTTCCAGGAATGGAAATATTTCTGGGAAATACGCAAATGAAGGAAAGACTAGAATGCAGGAGGCACCTGGGCAAGTCGAGTGTTAAGACTGGGAAAGTACCATGGAAGTACCTGGGTGATAGGAACTATGGCAGGAGCTGGGTAAGGAAAGTACTAGTACTAGGGCAATACTTGGGTAGCAGACCTACCTTCCAGCGACGAAATTGTACCCTTGGCAGCAGTGACGTCTGAAGCAGTCGACCCACTGTTCCCTCACCTGGCACTTGTACCGTGTGGTGATGACGTTGGCGCTCGGGCACTCCAGCGTGTCTGACCTGCAGGTGGGAAAATAACCTGTCACTCAGAGGACCTGGAGAGCAGACCTGAAGGACCTGGGGAGATCACTCCCATCCGGAAGGACCTGAGAAGGTCGCACATCATGGAACAATTAATATTATACCGATGACACCGAGTGAAGTCTTCCCAACAGAGAAAGTGACAGAAAATGGAACAAACGTCAGAGTTGTAGCAGCCATCACGAACGAGGAACCACAACTCCTGAAGGTGGCACTACCGAGGCAGGTGATGAGTGGTGTCATGATGAAAACTTTCACAAGAAAGAAATCTAGTAAAGTTGCGTTGTTAGGCCACCAACTAAACCAACAGTGATAAAACGTGTTTGAAAGAAACACAAGCAAAACCGGGAGAATGAAACGACCCATCAACAAAGGTTTAGAAAACTGGGACATTACAACCAAGAGAAGAAAGGTACATGATGATCAACGTGTGGCAACATATTGATGACATAAGAGACATCGAGAACTTGAAGCATCTCATCAAGGAAGAAACAGAGTTATAATTCTGCACAAATACCAGGAAATATACCACGATGATCATCATCATCACCAAACATACCAGGGAATATACCACGAAGATCATCATCAACACCAAACATACCAGGGAATATACCACGAAGATCATCATCAACACCAAACATACCAGGGAATATACCACGATCATCATCATCAACACCAAACATACCAGGGAATATACCACGATGACCATCACCAAACATACCAGATCTGAGCAAAACAATAGATGTCTAAACTGTTGTATGATGACCTAGCGAGAGACTCGCCACTCTGTGATGACCTACCTGGTGACAGCCTCCAGGTCATCGAGGAAGAACCCTCCACTGTGGCCATACCCGGTGGGAGGTAAGGGCATGGGCGTAGACGACTCCCTGAGGACGTAGCTGAGGCCGTCCACCGCCTCCTCCTCCCCCTTCTCCTCCTCCTCCCGCAAGTGGAGGCGGGAGAGGCGATGGGCGGCCTCCTGATGGGAGAGTGGCCGAGGGGCGCCTGGGTTCAGGAGTACGGAGGTGGCGTCGACGGTGGCAATCCACCACACCGACACAAGTGCCAGGCTCCACAACATCCTCCTGAAGGTGGCGCTGTCGCTGCAAAGACCAGGATAATGAGAAGCGATGAGAACACGTAAGAGGGAAACGGTAGTGTGGTGAGGGATGAACAACATAGTACTCACACACCAAGTCTTGTTTGGGTTAGTGGGATATTGGAGAATGGCGAGGCTGGACCAGTAGGAACACGGATGTCATAAAGTGTGGTGCTCCAGATGCCACTGGATGAGGATGGCTGTGTGTACACACAACACTGGTCGGGTACAGACCTTGTAATGTGTCCTCACCTTAGTGATGGAACTGTAGGAACAACACACTAATTTGACTTTCTTATCCCTCGACTACTCTGCCTATTGTAGCAGCTATACACATGCCTTCTTACAAGTGATGATGAATGAGCTGCAGTAAGACCTAAGATGACAGTGAAAGGAAGTATGTGCGTTCAGTCTCAGGTCTGCCTGAAGGTCAGGACCCGAACATCTACAAACATGCAGGCGGAGTCCGGTAACACTTTGACAAACACAGACGGTCACGCAACCCCAGGGAGGTGAGGGTGACACAGTAGCAGAGAAGAAAAATGATATTACCAGTCGCTTTTTTGGAGAGGAAAGTGACACTTGAGTAGTGTGTCACGTATCATGCAAGTCTGACATCCAGCGTGAGGAGGCGTGCTGGCGTTACCCTGGTCACCATTCCAGAGGGTCGTGCAGCGCATGGCTCTGCAACCACAAAGAAACGGAGAGACACATGGGAGGGAGTCAGGGGAAGAGAAGATCAAAGAGAGAAACAGGATAAGGTGAGGCTAGCATGTGGACTGTCAACTGTGTGATCTGTAGTAACCTAAGCGTCCACTGATTGGTCTACTCATCATCCAATCAAGGTTCCAGATCAACACCATGAGTCAGGACATATATACCAGTACATACACAGGACACAGTACCCAGCAGTAGGTACAAAGGACACAGTACCCAGCAGTAGGTACATAGGACACAGTACCCAGCAGTAGGTACACAGGACACAGTACCCAGCAGTAGGTACACAGGACACAGAACCTAGCAGTAGGTACACAGGACACAGTACCCAGCAGTAGGTACATAGGACACAGTACCTAGCAGTAGGTACACAGGACACAGTACCCAGCAGTAGGTACTAAGGACACAGTACCCAGTAGTAAGTACACAAGACACAGTACCCAGCAGTAGGTACTAAGGACACAGTACCCAGTAGTAAGTACACAAGACACAGTACCCAGCAGTAGGTACACAGGACACAGTACCCAGCAGTAGGTACACAGGACACAGTGTTGTTTCTAAAAAAAATTTATAATCAATCATTATATATGTTGTGGTTCACTTCATTTGCTTTCAGTGGCATCATATGCTGTTATTCACGTCATTTTTATCCTTTTCTAAGTTCACACATGTTGTATCCTAATATTAGCCGCCCGTATGGACGTGACCAATACATCTTGTCCTTTAACCCTTATACTCTGACTTATACATTCAGTCCTACAATTCATAAATATGTTGCTGTAACTCATGTATATGCTCTTGTAACTTATATACGTCACCCTATAACTTATAGATTTCTTCCTTTCACCCATTTAGCTCACCCTGTAACATCTAGATCTAGTCTTGAGCCTCATATGTCTCACCCTGTAACTCCAAGATCTCTTCCTGCCAATGGCTTACATTACGAGTGAACTCATACATCTTGCCATGTAGATCATGCATCTTCCCTTCACCTCAGATGCCTTGCGTCTGCCCCAGACATCTTGCTCTGAACTTCTTGTATCTCATCTATCATAGACTGGTCTTGCCCTCCTGCTTGAACAGTGTTCCACCTTTAACCTGTAATTCTGGTCGTACTGACC
>NC_092264.1:18814584-18857084 GCF_036320965.1 Panulirus ornatus
GGCCTCACACCCGAACCTTCAAGCTGCCGGATGTTCCCTAACACACCCGTCTACCGACGGATGGGTAAGTGTGTGCCTCACCCACGCCCATTGCTGCCTAGCTAGGGAAGCCTCCGTGTTGGGTCAGGGACTGGAGGGTGGTAAGGTCGCGCTGTTGAGGGCCGGCACCACCAAGGTTCGAGGTAGAGAGGCCGTCCCGAAACTAAGCTGGGATCCGGTAGTCTCAATTGGCTATCGGCGCCCAGCATCCTTCATCACGTGTTAGATTTCTATTTTAGTCCTTTGCTCTCTCTCTCTCTCTTCCCCCCCCCCCCCCTGTAATTTGACCGTCAGACCACTTTGATATCCTTCTAATGTTATCCTTTTTTTTCTTCACACTTTTCCTTAGACGTAATGAGGCTGAGAGAAAAGATGTCTTGCGTCAGAGAACACACGAGAGAGAGAGAGAGAGAGAGAGAGAGAGAGAGAGAGAGAGAGAGAGAGAGAGAGAGAGAGAGAGAGAGAGTACTGTTGAGGGAGAAGAGTGAACTTGTTTATGCTTCGCCAACACCCACTGTCTCGCGGTAGCCGGAGCGCCAGTCAAGCAGCATGGTCGCTACTCTTAATACCATCACTTGTGATACCAAACATATATATATATATATATATATATATATATATATATATATATATATATATATATATATATATATATATATATATGAGAGAGAGAAGAAGGAGAAATGTAAACATTTCTGTTTTTAATCATCTGTTCACGCAATCACTTGATCATGATCGTACACACGTTCTGATGTCTAGATCAACAGAGACGTTGATAAAGTCATTGGAATGCAGATAAGACTGCAGATATCATACGGTGTGTTGACCTTTTATAGTTCATCAGAGCCATGTGTTGTCCTCCAGGGTCAAGCAAAATACCACACCCAGGACCACCACCGTTCCCGCTAATCTTCTAATGGAATCACACCAGAGACTGAATGACTTCTTTAATCCCATTCAGACCTGACTGACGATCTGAGATTGGTCGTGACTGATAAGTGCCAGTTAGTCAGGCAAGGTCCTCGTAATTGATAGACGAAACTGCAGGGTGGCGGGAACCCGACGCCTCCCTCATGCCTTGCAATGACGGGTGCCTGTGTCCCCCGCACGTGTGTGTGTGGATCAGGCTTGCCGGGGTCGGACAGATCACTTGATGTTTGTGAAGGTAGGAAGGTAGAACACTCGACCTGTGCCAGTCTGTATGTCCTTCCCTCACGGCATCATACATGTGATCTGTTTGTGGATGTATTGTACTTGACAAGATCGTGGAAATGTTTGTACGTAACCTTCAGGATCACAATGCAGTTTGCCCCAAGTATTTGCTGTACTCTGAACCTTCCTTTGTACCCACCCCTGTATCACTACCAGACCAGCTGGACACTTGTGTTAACATTATCCACTATCATGTTTACACTTGTACCCAAGAGACCCACACCCGTATGTATGTATACCCTGTGTTAGCTGCTGTGTGATGCGCCAGTCATCAGTTATCTTTCTGATATAACACTAGGAAGACGACCCCTTCCACCCCTATGACCGCTGTATGTTCTACCCACATATCTCTTGTCATATTCCTTTGAATATATTGAAGATATTCATTCAAACTTGATCGCCCTTTCCCGCGTTTGTGAGTTATCGCTAAGAGCAGACGAAGAGAGGCCACATCCGCTCACAGCCGTTATCTAGCTGTCATGTGTAATCCACCGTAGCCAATGCTCATTGTTCACAACTAGGCCCCACGGACCTTTTCATGGTTTACCCCAGACGTTTCACATACCTTGGTCCTGTCCATTAACAACACATTTACCCCTGTATACCACATCGTTCCAATTCTCTCTATTCCGTGCATGCCTCTCACCCTCCTGCATGTTCAGGTCCCGATCGCTCGGAATCTCTTTCATTTCATCCTTCCATCTCTAATTTGGTCTCCCCCCTTCTCTTTTTCCCTCCACTTGAGATACATGTTTACATATACTTTTTGTCAAGCTTTCCTCACTCATTCTCTCCATGTGCCCTAACCATTTCAACACACTCTCTTCTGCTCTCTCAACCACACTTTTCATTATCGCACATTTCTCTTACCCTTACATTACTTACTCGATCAAACCACCTCACACCACATTTTGTCCTCAAACCATGATTAGTCTAAAGCATTTCATCAGTGGAACTTCTACATCTTCAAACAATGAATTCCCCCCCCCCCCCCAGATAACGATCTTTCTTTCCGCACATTCTTCAATGCTCCCAGAACCTTTCTCACTCGAATTTGCCACCAGTGTTGCATTATCAACAAAGAACAGCAGACTCATTTCCCAGGCCCTCTCATCCCGTGCAGACTGCATATTCGCCCTTCTCTCCAAGACTCTCGCATTTACCATCCTCACCACCCCAACCATAAACAAAGTAAACAGCCATGATGATATCACACACCCCTGCCGCAGGCCGACCTTCTCTTGGAAACACTCACTCTCCTCTCTTCCTACTTCTACAAATGCCTTACACCCACCATAATACCTTTTAAATGCTACTAGCAGCTTCCTCCCAAGCCATATATTCTCAACACCTTTTAAAGGCATCTCCATCACCCCTATCATATACTTTCTCCAGATCCATAAATGCCACATACAAAGCCATCTGTTATTCTATTTCTGAAACACATTTTTCACCGTAAACACCTGCTCTGCACATCCTCTACCACAGCTGAAACCACACTGCTCCTCCCCAATCAGATGCTCTGTACATGCCTTCACCCATACCCCTTCTGCTCTTATCTACCACCATATCAATCTGTTCCTTCCGCTTCATCTCCCTTAACTCGTCGTACATTTCCAGTACTTTATGGTCCTACCATTGGTCCTCACTTTCCCCACATTGTTATTCACCTCCCTCTTCGCTACCTCTCCCCAGCTTCCTTAACTCTTCAGCCGCCTTCCTTCACACTACTGCCACCTCCTCTCTCAGCAACAATTGTTGCATACAATCCTGTACGTCTTCTGTTATTTGATTTCGTTTTTTTTCGTTCCGCTTTATGTTTACGTCCCTTGTGGCCTGTTTACCTCGTCATCTTCATTTCCTTCCACTAATTCTTCGACCTCCGCCATCCCTATTGTTATTATTATTATTATTATTATTATCATTATTATTATTATTATTATTATTATTATTATTATTATTATTATCATTATTATTATCATTATTATTATTATTATTATTATTATTATTATTATTATTATTATTATTATTATTATTATTAATGTAATTATTATTATCATTATCAACATTATTATCATCATACACTCAGATGTAAAGTATAAAGCGCCCGAATCATTCTTAGATACTACAAGAATCCTTTAAACCGTGGCGTCTGTCGACCTGAGATTGACCTGTATGGGCGGTCATAGAGGATCAGGGACCGAGATCCTGGAGCTGGGATGTGGGATTGGAAGTGGGACTTAGTACTGAAGTAGTGGGATACGGAGACTGAAGACCGACCGATATCTTCACAATCCAGTGGTGCATGAGGCATGAGACACTCAATGATTCACAACTCAGTGAGGTGCTCCATGGTGCCCTAGTGAATGAGGCGAACCCTTGGCTTAGCTGTGGCCTCCACGCTCACAAACGTACGTACCTCACATGTTATAGCAAATACGACCATACGTTGCCCTCTTGAGGACGCTGATCTGATATGCTTCTATTTAGCTACAATTTTACAAGCAGGAGGAAAAATACGTGTGTTGATGGATGGTTGCACTGGGGTAAGGTACTGAGGACAGAAGACTGGACGATCATTATGAAGGAAGCATGAGAGATGTGTAGGTTGTATGTAGATGGTTATATAGCCAGAGTTAAGCAACAGTTATAACTATGATGAACAAGAACAACAACAACGGCTCTGTTGAATGAGAGCAGCAATAGTCCCTCTGCTGAACAACAACAACAACAACAACAGCTCGAAAATACACAGGATAAGAAATAACAAAAACACCAGCGGAACTATACAACAACCATAACTGTACAAACACCAGCGGAACTATACAACAACCATAACTGTACAAACACCAGCGGAACTATACAACAACCATAACTGTACAAAGGAAGAACACGAACATTTGAACAATAATAACAGTAAAAACAGAACAGTAATGATAGTCATTAATATGATGCTAACTGTCATGTAAAAGTTGTTTTGCTTTGTATTATTACCTTTACAGTTTTGCATATATATATATATATATATATATATATATATATATATATATATATATATATATATATATATATATATATATATATATATATATATATATATATATATATTTTTTTTTTTTTTTTTTTTTTTTTTTTTATACTTTGTCGCTGTCTCCCGCGTTTGCGAGGTAGCGCAAGGAAACAGACGAAAGAAATGCCCCCCCCCCCCCATACACATGCACATACACACGTCCACACACGCAAATATACATACCTACACAGCTTTCCATGGTTTACCCCAGACGCTCCACATGCCTTGCTTCAATCCACTGACAGCACGTCAACCCCTGTATACCACATGACTCCAATTCACTCTATTTCTTGCCCTCCTTTCACCCTCCTGCATGTTCAGGCCCCGATCACACAAAATCTTTTTCACTCCATCTTTCCACCTCCAATTTGGTCTCCCTCTTCTCCTCGTTCCCTCCACCTCCGACACATATATCCTCTTGGTCAATCTCTCCTCACTCATTCTCTCCATGTGCCCAAACCATTTCAAAACACCCTCTTCTGCTCTCTCAACCACGCTCTTTTTACTTCCACACATCTCTCTTACCCTTACGTTACTTACTCGATCAAACCACCTCACACCACACATTGTCCTCAAACATCTCATTTCCAGCACATCCATCCTCCTGCGCACATCTCTATCCATAGCCCACGCCTCGCAACCATACAACATTGTTGGAACCACTATTCCCTCAAACATACCCATTTTTGCTTTCCGAGATAATGTTCTCGACTTCCACACACTTTTCAAGGCTCCCAAAATTTTCGCCCCCCCCCCCCCCCTCTGATCCACTTCCGCTTCCATATATATATATATATATATATATATATATATATATACATATATATATATATATATATATATATATATATATATATATATATATATATATATATATATATATATATATATATATATATGAATCTTTTAAAATTGCCATTTTTCTATTGTTTGAATTGTTTTTAATATCTAGAAGAATTAAATGTTCTCACTGTACCAACATGAACATCATCTTACTCAAGAGACCTTTGTATTCACTTGGTAACCTGTGATGTTGTCTGTGTCAGTCCACAGTTTTTCTGCCTCTTTAGTGTGAGTGAGGTACAATGTTCCACTCACTACATCCTCCACTGATTACAGGGATAAATGAAAGACTCTAAGTATTATTCAAGAATAGATCCATTCTTGTCTAATAATAAAAACATAATTGGACATTTCCAACATTTAGTTAGGACTTTATACAAATTGTAAAAAAAACTATACTTAACATATAAGCAATATCTTAAATCGCCCCTAGAGAACAGAAAGTAGAGTAGCGGGTGAAAATATAGGAGAGAGAAACTGGCAGTGACTCGTTTGACACTAGTGTTGCTTACAATAATTAAGCACAAAAACCCCAACTGTATACACTTTGTACAATCTTTAGATACACCATCATCGCGTCTCTTTGTCCTGGCAACGCCTCTCGGGCTATGCTTGTAGGTCCATCCCATCCCCAAGTCACGCACTTCGGGATGAGTATTTTCACAGATGCTGCTAGCTACATCAACAAAACACGAGATTTCACTACTGTTTGTCCGTGGAAGGTCGGTCGTCAACACCATGTTGTCACGTGAGGAGTACGCAGACTCGGGGTCCGTAGAGTGGTCGGGCATCGCTGGGGTCGTCAACATACGATCAATCCTTCGTAGTCGGGTGTAGGTCCATAAACGTGGTAGCCAAGGTGTGATACGTCCTCCAGCAGCACTTTGATGATCTCTCTCACAGGTCTTAAGCCACCACGGCAAGCCTCCACCACTGCCCAGGTCGCTCTCGTGTCTCCACAGCTTCGATGGAAAGCCCTGGATGGAGAGAAGGAACCAGGCAAAGAAAGAGGCCCAGGTGGGAACCACGGCTGCGAGGGAGGAAGACATCAGTGCCGTCGAGTACAACAGTTGCTGTTCAGTCACACTACTTGAAGCAGACAGGGCCGGCCTCGAAGCCGAACGCTTGGTTGGGGAGGCCGTAGTCTGTTGGGTGGAAGTCGACGAGGGGTAGATGGGCCAGGTTCTCCGTCCGAACTTCAAATACCGTCCGCGCACTCCCTGGTAGACCACTTTTCGTCTGTGGAGAGAATGTCTCATTTAAGATTCAAATCTCACAAAACTTTGGATGAATTCGTCAAAAACTCATTCGGTTGACGGTCGTTGGCCAAACTACGTACACAAGAAAGTCTTTATAAACGACTCAGAATCATCTATGAAGCATTGTATCTCAAGTTGTCATACAAAAAGGTATATAACATGAAGGACGATGCACCACATGCGGCAGACTTACAGCGCATCCGTCGGTGAGAACGTTCGGTTTGATTGTATCGATGGAAAATATCTGTTCGTCCTGCCCCATGAGCATGATGGCTAGGTTGTGGTTGAGGTTGTCTTCGTCAAACCAAGCCTTGGACTGGACGCAGGTATACGTGAAGTTCTGGTAGGCGTAGGAGGAGAGGAGCCGCAGGAACGTCATCTGAACCACGCCCGTCGTCTCATATGTGATCTGCGGCGACATGAACAACATTGTTGGAGGGAGGAAGGGAAGGAAAGGGTCACGCTCTCATCCATCTCTGGGAATCAGAGTCCTATAGACCTTTAGGATACAGAGTCCTACAGACCTCTAAGATTCAGTCCTGTATCCAATAGAGTCTTCCTAGGTTCTACAAAAATGCTTTTTACAAAGGTAAACACTCTAGTACGGAGAACCTGGGACCAGAGACACAGAACATCTCACTATAGGTCTGCTGAATACTACCTGGAGAGACCACAGTAGAAGCCGAGAAGAGATCAGATGACACCACATGACCAGCGAAGTCCGCATCTTGTATCTGAAGAATAACCCAGGTAAACATACCAGAGAAACAGTATTATCTTTATTTGAAAAATGAAGAAGATGGATAACATCGATCCCGTCTGAGGTAAGTGAACCAAACTTTATTTGATATGTCCCATTCTTAAGTCGAAGACGCCATTCACAGACGAAAGCCCAAGCCAGGCGTTAAATGAAAAGTCAAGAGAATTAAAGAAACAGAAGAAAAGAAAAAAGAGGAAAAATAGTCCAAATGTTTTCGATGAAGCGAACACCAAGAAAGGTCATCAAATTGCAGCACAAATACACAGACAAAGGCCTCCGTGCCCAATGAAAAGCAACATTTGTCTTGCAAACGACACCACCACACTCCTCACGCTGGACACGAGACGCCCACAACACCTACACACAGACCCAACCTGAGACAGTCAACTATATAAAAAGTTCGAGTATGACCCTCTCATCTTTCTCATGAACCCAGATATACAACTCACATGACCTCTACTAAATTCCCAGGATTTCTGTAAGTCTAATAAAAAGCAGTGACATAGATCAGACATATTGTGACGGACTCACAGACACTCACTGATAAATGCCTTAAAACCTTTGCCTAAAATCACTTAAATCCCAGAAAGCCTTTGAGCTAAAACTGTTCCGTGTAGCGACGGGTCTTCCCAGGAGAATATCCACCTTCCATTCTAACTCATTCATCTCACGTCTGTATTATTCCTCATCTTAAATCGTTAGGGAAATTTCTTGTCTCTAAACTACGTCCTTCTTTTCAATCCCTGACTTGACCTTGCTCTTGGTCCTAATGAAATTCCTCTTTGAGACACTGTTTTCCCTCGCTACGCCACGTCCTTGCCTTTTCACTCTCTCCTTACCTTAAATCCGCCCCTGAGGTGAGAGAACCAAGCGTCCTCCCTGCCAGTTCTCCTCCAGGGAATGTTGATGATCTTGGAGGCGTGAACGTCGGGGAAGACGCAGGTCTCACCGGACACCGTCATGTTGCAGAAGACGTACACAGCGTCGTCTGGCATGCCCAGGTTGGGGTCGATCCAGTACCAGCCGTCTGTTGCAGCAAGGGAAGAAGGTTAGTGGCTGCTGGTGGGAGAATGGGTGATAGAGAGAGTAGGTAGAGCTGGTGTGGTTGCGGTAGGGGAAAGGGAGTGTGGCAGAGGTGGGAGAGTGGTGAGAGATGACGGATGGAAGTGTGACAGTAAGATAGATGATCAGTAACAAAGAAGACAAACTGTGGAAGAGATGGAGAAGTGGGAACTAAACCGGAAAATGGTGGCATTGTTGGTAGGGGTCAGAGTGGTGGGAAGTGTAGTGTTGATGGTGGTGAGAAGTGTAGCCTCAGGAAGGCAGTGACAGCAGCTGGCCAGTGGCCTGATTAAGAAACATTTCTGAGGAGGATGACGGAAGACACAGGAAATTTAGCAATAATCCAGCTCAGTGTTCAACTTATCTGATCATTAGTATCTATATTAAGCTCACCAATTACTTCCCACACGTGGCCGTTAATGGATCGTCTTATAGCTAGTAATTCTGTTGGTATACTTAACAACGCCTTACGTCATGATCAAAAGACAAGACACAGCAGTAACATCATGTCACTGGAACTTTGCTTGAGTGAGGATGATATGAATATCACGTGTTTGGTATGTTGTTATCAGTTATTCCTACTTTATATGACACAGATCCTCTGTCCCAGCTTTCCCATCTGCAGGCCAGTGTGTCCTCGTGTCTGGTTAAGGGTCTATGACAACTATTGGCTGTTGCTTTGTCCTTATAATGATCCTGGACCAGACGTCAGTCCCAGTATTGTCAGGCTCACGTCGTATCAGACAGGTGAGTCTACCTCCACACATACATTTTATGATCTCTATTCCCTGATCTCACTCTCTCTTTACCGTTTCATTTCACTTGTTTTTAGTCTTATAACTTCCTCGCCTTCCTTATTATCACCTTTCCCTCCCTCGACCAATCAAAATTTTGTTTTTCTCTTCCAGTCATCCTTCCCGTGGTCCTGATCCTCCTCCTAATCACAGTGCACTTTCCCCTGTCATCCCTACATCCTCCCCAGGAACTTACGAACCTTTAAACTTGGGGTGGCCGTAGTAGAGGTCCCTGCAGGTCCTGGCTGGGTTCTCCTTGGTACCGATGGGTTTCTTCATGCGCTCCAGGTCCTGCCTCATGGTGTAGATGTTGGTGTACATGTCCATCAGCTTCACGTCGAAGTCGTTCATTCCCTCGCCCTTCTGACGCTTGATGCTGGGCCTAGATGTGTCATGTGGACGTTCATGATTAGAGACATAAAGTGACATGATGAAGGTTAGTGATGTACGGGGTCTTTGTGAGGTCGACAAGAACATAACATGGAATGGCAGTGATGGATGGACACTTCATGCTTCTACTCTGAAGCCGCTGATGTCGATTACAAGAGAACATAGGATGTTGTGGATGTGTGGGATTCGAACTCATAAACGTGAAATCACTAATGTCAACAGACAAGTAGCATTAGATGTCACTGGTGTATGTAGGCCTGGTACCTGTACATGTGGCAATGATGATAGTCAAGGGCAGTGGAGGGCAATGTAAACATACGACGATGGATCCTGGCGGTTTGAACTGAGGTCAGTGGCTCGGGAGGAGCGTGAGGTAGTCGTCTGTACGGGAGTGTCTGGTCGTGGCAGTGAGGGCGAGATGATCTCAGTCCATACTAGGGTTTCATATGACTCAGATCCTGGAGACTCTCGCCACGGACAGAGATATGAACAAGGTTAAGTAGTAAAAGGAGGGAAGCAAGGAGAAGAGATGAAAAACATAAAGTTTTGAAATTTGGTGGGAGTGCAAAAACTGCCCTTTAAAATCCGCTGGAGCGAAGTTGACAGGAAAGAAGTGAACTGATGAAAAAATTCCTAAGTTTGACGATGTTGGGAAAGAAACAAACGTCACAACAACCAACCCTTGAGTTGCCACTGGCCACACAGTTGATCATGTGACACACAAATGGATCGAGTATTACGCGGTGCAGTTACCTGCGAAGCCACACAATCAGCCAGCTCCCGGGAGCAATATCTACAGAAGATGGAAAGTGAACCAAGATTGTAAGCGTAGGGCAAGTGAGTGAAGTTTGGTGCTTAGGCTGAAAAAAGCTGATGATCTGGATTGTTTTGGACTGGATTGTTGAGTAAGAATGTGCAGCGAGAACCACCCCAGACGTGACAGCATGGCACCTCAGTTTCTTCTTACATGACCTACCATGACCTACAGCATACCACATGACGGTCCTCTCATGCACAGATGATCTCATGGTCATGTCACAACACCATGACAACACAGTAGCAACAACAAACATCCAGCACTTCATGAGACACTGCAACGATGGCTTACCCACAACATAATGACCGCATCTCCACAGTCCTCCATCATCCTCTCAACCCCCAGACAGACACAAGTCCAACCTACATCTACCTCGTACGAACAATCATGATGAACAAAACACCTGATCTTCAAGGCATCACGTAAGAACATAAGATTAACACATGACATTCACTTCCCCTCACCAAAAACACCCCTGCCTCACACTTCAGACTCACACATCCAACAAACACAACATGAACGAAACACATACGCATGGAAACTACCCGACAAGCACTAAACAACCGCATTCCTTGCTTAGTCATAAACTTCAGCCCACCAGACAGACATATGTCCATTTGAAACCATGCTCCCCAGACATGCACCAGTCACACTCTCACGTCTGTCTGAACTACTGATTGTCGTAATGTCGACAAAATTTGCTTCGTTTACACATACATGGTCCCAGGGTCTTACTGTTGTCATGGCACGTCACTCAGGGTCAAGCTGAACTGAAACGTTTGGTGCATGACGCGCCTGATCTATCATAATCCTTCAGTCTGAATGGCTGTTCGAGAATGATTGTGAGACAAGTGCAATGTGGAGGTGCATGATGTCATCGGTGGAGGCAAGCTATATGACTGTATGGGGGTGGAAGGCAGGTCACGGGTACAACCAGGTTTCAGACTTTGATGACCTGCTTCAATTTATAGACATGAAAAATATAACATAAAACTGTGGGAATTTAGATGTCATTAGAATTATGCTATGTGCCTACAATCGTACATCATATTTGCAAACGGAGTATAAGCTAATTAAAAAACTTAGAAAAACATATATATATATATATATATATATATATATATATATATATATATATATATATATTCTTTCTTTCTTTCAAACTATTCGCCATTTCCCGCATTAGCGAGGTAGCGTTAAGGACAGAGGACTGGGCCTTTGAGGGAATACCCTCACCTGGCGCAATTAATATATATATATATATATATATATATATATATATATATATATATATATATACTAAAACGCCACTCAAACCACTGACTGGAATGTGGGAGAAGGAAGAGTATACTAAGCTACCAAGAGGCAGAAAGAACTGGTCTACTCGACCATGATGGAGTATCTGGTCGAACAGACCAATACCTTCAGTGACCCGGCAGCTTAATATGCTCTTCACTGCTGCTCTCAGCGCAGCGGTTCGAGTCTTTCTGCTAGAGGTTTGATATGACATTGGATCTGCTTGTATTTTTCTTTTTTTTATGTGTGTGTGTGTGTGTGTGTGTGTGTGTGTTATATGGTTGATCACCTCTCCCGTAGCAGATGTTTATATATGGAAGGTACGCATGATATCGAGTGAGGAAGTGCATTACCGGGGATCGAACCCCGGGACCTGACTCATGCAATGCCTTCATGCAGGCAGTTACTTGTTGCTGCTACACTGCCACACTCACTCCACATCAGGCGCTACCTTCCTACTGAAGTCATCATACAGATCCGCCTCAACAACTGTTGTGAAGATAACTCAGTTTTCTATCAAGCTTTGGTAAATGTAGACAGAAAGTAGACGAAAATGTGTCGGTGGGGGTAGCCACCATGGGGGCTGGTCCCCGCATACTAACCTGAACGTTCGACCATCAGATTGTCGGGGTTTGTTAGGACGTGGTCGCTCTCTGCGGCGCTTGTTCCCTCTGCAAGAGTCACCCATCAGATCACAACTACTCGCTTTGTGTACTTGACATTAACCTTCATCGACTTGGGGACATAAGTCAACAGAAAGATAAAAAAAAAAAAGAATGGTGGGGGTTGAGGGGTACCTGAGCGATCATAGTGGTATACACACCAGCAACTATGTGTTCCTGAAGCAGGTATACGAAAGAGTATTAAAGGCAATAATGAAGAAGCCTACAGACACTGGGTTATCACTGAGATAATGGATATGTCGTAGTCTACATAGGAAACCTATGCTCAATCTTATAATGCTTCTTCTGCAACATGTCTTTCCTCGCGCTTACATGAACACTACTGATCTATGCAAGACTTAACTCAAAAACGTAATCAATATTGAGAGTTCACTACTTATATAATCTTAATTTCTGTCTTCCGTCTCCTGTCTCTTAAACCAGGGAAGCAGGCACCAGCTACTCATTTTCGATACTTGCTGCAACTGTTTTGCCTCATCTTTAGCCTCTCGTACACTTTCAAATCATGATCTAACTGTGAAAACTTCCCTAGACTGTTGACAAACACAGACGCAGACAGAGCTGAAAAATCGTGGGAGAGCGCTTCCTGGTTAATGACAGGTGGACAGAAGACCCAAGTGTCCCTCACAGCTGACAGTCTATGACTGCAGTCTCGATGAAAAGTCGTTTACACATAAACACAAGCAAGGTCGTTTATAAGGGTTCGTTAGGCAGAAAAAGGGCCGTTTATGGGGTCCGTTTGGCTAAGATTTTTCAATCTTTCGTCCTTTGGTATAGATTGTACCGTTAACTGGGTCGACTGAGGTCGTCTGTGATCACAGTTTAACACAACCATGGTCGTTTACCTGGTATCATTGGCCATAGGTCGTGACCTTACTTTACGTGCCTGCTGTCATGAGTCATGTGCTTCAGACTGGGTCGACAGTGATTCCAGTACCTGATGATCATGACTGTTGGCGGTATGTCCCTTGGGCACAACCATTGCCGCATTCCGTTTGTCCTTTCTATAAGGTAGGAACATTAAAAAGGATTTCATTTAACGAAGGCAGGGCCATTCTGGGAGGTTAATGATTGGGAATGGTCTTTTATGGGAGTCATGTAGCTCAGGTAAGGTCGGATGTGGGATCTGGCAAGACGAGGGTAAGACGGGCCAGGTGTGATGGAGGATATACAAGTGACCCTGGGGCAGGGTGGCGTTAGTGCCTGGTGGGGGTGGGGCAGTACTTGACCAGTGTGTGGCACAGTCGTGGGTCACTCCACTTGTGCCACGGTTTATGCCAGGGATGGGCGGCCATAGCATTTATTCCACAGGAAGAGGTGTTTAGGGAACAAGGTCTCAGAGCAAGGGAGTGAAAGCACGACATCTGATGTAAAGCTTAATTTGCAGCTGAGGTGGTGCGTGGCGGGCGGGCGGGCGTGGGGCGTGGGGGATAGGGGTTGGAAAGGCTAGCCATCTGTAGCATGAGCCTCAGACGACCATTAGCCAAGCTGACGTTCAGTCCTATGGTCACCGCCCACTGGAAGGGTCGCTCAGCCAGTGTGAGCTGTTTGGTGACGCTCAAGGAGAACTACAGGCAATAAAGCGGTGCCAGGGGGGCCAACTGTGTCTTCTTTGTGGAGGCGAGACCTGGTGGCCGCTGGGACCCGCAGCACTCACCTATCCACCGGGGTAGAGTTGGGTCTCCGACGCCTATTCATTCGGCCTCTCCCGGGAGTAAAGGAGGTTTCAGACTTAGAGGGGGTGTCACACACTTCGCCTATCCTACAGTCGTCGTTCACCCTGTAAAACCCTCTAGTCAGTACAGTCACTCCAGCTCACTTTATAAAACCCTGTACACAAGACCTGCACCCTATGGTTTACCCTGATAAACTACACAAGACCTGCACCCTATGGTTTACCCTGATAAACTACACAAGACCTGCACCCTATGGTTTACCCTGATAAACTACACAAGACCTGCACCCTGTGGCTAATCACTTGATACATTCAATAGACGGATTCTATCTTCCATTCCGCCACTTTAGGTGAATGAAATAATAGTATTTACATTATGCATAATCTGAACTCGATTTGTGTATCTGTTTTCAAGTTCTAACTCCTCTTGAAATGTAAATTCTTTTTACTCTCCCAGTCCTAAGCATTCGAACACTACCAGTTACTAGATTAACTCCTAAATAAAGGCACTGAGGAGTTTTGTAGAAACGTATTCAACTTCCCGCTGTCCAGTGATGACGAAGTCCCACCTGTGTGACAAGAGCAAATATCCTTGAGCCTTACTACAACCCTCCTGCTACGAGTGTCCCCATCGCACCACAGGCTACAACACCGTCAGCAGCACCTACTTGGCATCTCTCTTGAAGCGGTCCGAGTCATCGGAGGCGGGATCGTACGGGGCGTCACGCTGGAAGAGAAGTTCCGGAGGCAACAGAGGGAGTTCTCCTGGTGGACCGGGAGGACCTGGGGGACCTGATGGACCAGTCTCTCCCTTTGGCCCTGTAGAACCGGGAACACCCTTCGGGCCGGGAGGACCCAGTAACCCAGGCAGACCCTGGGGACCGTCTCCTCCCTTTGTTCCCAGAAGACCTAAAGGTCCCTGTTGAACGTGAAGACAAACGTGAAGATGTAAACCATTAAGATCTGTTTGTCATGTTGACATGGCTAGAGTCACACGCAAGATACGGTTATAATATTGTATGAAATGATCAATATTCACACAGTTGGTATGCTCAAGTTTTGTCTCAATTATTCAATGCTCTCGACTGGCTATCTGCCTCTTGCAGTGGGTGAACATACAGGTTTGTATATATCAACATTTGTGTGTCTGTCTGTATGGTAGTGATACATACAGGTTCTCCCTTAACGCCAAGAGGTCCTTGAGGACCCTTCATTCCGGGTTCTCCCTTCTCTCCAGTCTCGCCCTTAGATCCAGCAATACCGATTTCTCCACGATGTCCTTTAGGTCCTCTTCGTCCTCGTCTGCCTTTCTGACCCTTTTGTCCAGAGCTTCCAGGAAGTCCAGGTTGGCCGGGGCTGCCCTCCTTGCCAGGTACGCCAACGTCGCCCTGAGGAATAAATCTCAGCGGTCAGACTTCCCTCAGTTAGCATCTCACACACCTGCTGACGCCTGAGCACTGCACGTACGACCCTCACCGTTGTCACGACCAACGACATCATTATGAATGATAAATTCGTATATTCATCTCTCGCAATAAGCAATAAAAGGATCATTTTTATATCCATAACATCTCTTCATGCATTATTTCAGAATATCATGACCAAGATATACTTACATTCCTAACCAAACACTCGGCCGTCCTTGAGAGACGAAAGGATACTCACGGCAGGACCAGGTGATCCCCGGAGACCAGGCAGTCCTTGAGGTCCGGGTAAACCTTGAGATCCTGTGGGACCAATGGCACCAGTCGGACCGGTCAAGCCTCGATCACCCTTCTCGCCAGGCGGGCCCGTCGACCCTTGTTCCCCAGCAGGACCTTCAGGACCCTGAGATAAGTGGATGAGGCTTACTTCCTGGGACGTTTTCCCTCACTCGCACATCAAGAGTCTCTACTGAACCATTTATATCAAAGGAAACAATAATACCGACACATATACTACACTGAGAAAGCACAGGTAACTAACTACTATCTACAGTCACGCGAGTTACTGGTTAATTATGACTCACAGGTTTGCCACTCGCTCCAGGAAGACCCATCTGGCCAGGAGGACCCTGGTCACCAGGAGGACCAGTGTCTCCTTGCTTTCCATCCTCGCCGTCCTTCCCAGGGGAGCCCTTGATTCCTTGTTTACCAGGTTCTCCCTGTGGCCCCGGGAAGCCAGGTGGTCCAGCATTTCCCTTGGGCCCAGGTGGACCAATGGGGCCTCGGATCCCTGGGGAACCCTGAGGTCCAGGTTTCCCCTCTTCTCCCTTAGGTCCAGGAGGGCCCATCTTTCCCTGAGAGAGAGAGAGAGATACAGAGAGAGAGAATCAAAGACGTGTCAAATGGTTAATGTGGATCACATCACAAATGTGTTGAGACAAGTTACTGTAATTATTGTTCATCATTTTGACAAGCTAATAGTCGAGGTGACGTAACACCTTCTCTGTCCCTATATGATGACGTCAGGTGATGAAAGAATCACTTCAAAAGATGGGAGACTTCAACAGTACAAACGGAAGATGGGAGACTTTAACAGTACAAACAGAAGATGGGAGACTTCAACAGTAAAAACAGAAGATGGGAGACTTCAACATTAGAAACAGAAGATGGGAGACTTCAACAGTACAAACAGAAGATGGGAGACTTCAACATTAGAAACAGAAGATGGGAGACTTCACCAGTACAGGGAATATAAGGCAGTAGCCCACTCGTTACTCACGTGTTCTCCATCCTTGCCAGGTGGACCAGGAAGCCCTTGTTGGCCAGGTTCTCCCTTCTCGCCCTGAAGGCCGTCAGGTCCATTGGGTCCCGGTAGTCCATTCGCTCCTTTGCTGCCCGTCTGTCCCGGTTCCCCAGTAGGGCCCAGTGGACCGGGCAGACCTCGCCTTCCAATGTCACCTTTTTCACCCTTCGGTCCGGAGTTCCCTGGCATTCCTTGTACCCCTGGGGGTCCGGCTGGTCCTGGTAGACCCTGGGGTCCATCCTCACCTTTCCTGCCAGTCCGACCCATCCGTCCTGGAGGACCACGCTCTCCCGGGGCGCCAATAGACCCTGGGGCTCCTCGCAGACCCTGAGGCCCTGCTGTGCCCGGGGGACCCTGAAGATCAATACTCATTGTCACATAAAGTCACATGGTCGACACCGTACCAGGTTTCACGACACACATCCAACTGACCAAAGGCAAACTGTATGATGATATATATATCAGGCGTTGCTGGTGACTGATGACTGACTGCTATTGCTCACTGTTGACTGACTGCTCCTACTATTATTAATGACTGATGACTGACTGCTATTGCTCACTGTTGACTGCTCCTACTATTCTTATTGACTGCTCAGCACGACAGGCACAGGAAACTTTATAGTTCATTTTTTTGTGTTATTCTGGTGTTGATATTTGGCTGCAACACCATCAGCACTTGACAAAACCATATCAACTGTACCTGGTTGCCCTTGCCGCCTTTAAAGCCCTTCTCGCCTGGTGGTCCACCTTCACCCTTGTCGCCATCCTCTCCTGGTTCACCCACGGGGCCCGGGGGTCCAGGCAGACCTGTACACACACACAAGAAGTGTTCGTCAGTCTCCAGAAATGTCTCAGATCCAACAACTAGAGTACACATCACAAGCATCTCATACATGAACATCCATGAACATCACGTACATCATTCACTGATGTAACACACATCACTCACCAGCACCTAAGACGTCCATTTGTTATAATAAGAACCCTATTACTTAGACACTACAAACTGAGGTTCTAATGTCATTATGACGTATAGCAAGACTTCAGAACCACTGCTTTGTAAGCCAGGGGATTTAGCTGCACTTTGTTTCACAGGAGGATCGCTACTCCCAGTGCTTCTGTAGGAGGAGGACAGAGAGGGTCCTCCTGCTGTGATTAATATGGAAGTCAATTTCGTCCAACAATCATATGATTAAACTTTTGGTTCCGCCACACCACAGTCGAGGATCTGATACTACTACGTTATATAACAGAGGGTTCTGCCTCAAGATAGATTAGGAATAGCTGTAAAGATATACATATGTATATATATATATATATATATATATATATATAGAGAGAGAGAGAGAGAGAGAGAGAGAGAGAGAGAGAGAGGACTCCTTGCGGTAGATTAGACTCAGCGGCATTTTGTTTTTCACGGAAAGAATTGAATGTATAGACGCCTGGCTGATAAGCTGGGCAGCTCGACTGACTGACTGAGTAAGTCGGCCGACTGAAGGACGTGAATGTTTGGCAGGAGTTAGTGAGTGGCAGGAGGGGTGGACTAGGTTGGCTGTTGTGTACTTACCGCGCGGACCCAGAAGACCGTCTCGTCCGGTGGGACCAGGTACTCCTTGATCACCCTGTGGGGCAAACAGGAAACATCGACGTTACCAAACTGTTCCATCCATAGCGATGTTCTACCTACCCAGCACTCTGGAAAGCTGCTCTGAATTCACCCCAGATAAATCGAAAAGGCAATCTAACTTTGTCCCCAGATACCGGGGATGTCCCCAGATACCGGGGATGTCCCCAGATACCGGTGATGTCCCCAGATACCGGGATGTCCCCAGATACCGGGGATGTCCCCAGATACCGGGGATGTCTCCTAAGTTTGTTCTCTCGGTGTATGAGAGGTACCTCAATTTGACCCAGAGACTCGGGTATTATCCTAACATTGCTGCAGATGCTCGGAAATTATCTTAATCTTACGTACTGTAAGTAATTCAGTTGTGATATAATTTGTTATGTAATTCCATGACTGTGGCCCAGTCCCCTGGACCCGTCATGCACTCATCGTCCCGCTGGGCGCCACCGTCCACAGGGAAGGGTCTGAGTGGACAGTACACTCGCCGTTTTTTGCGGCTAAAATTGATACATATGATGACGCCAGAACTTAATGTGAGGGAGTGTTAACAATGTACGTTGTAATCAATTTCATGATATCAACAACATACCTCAGTGCGCTATGTGAGAGCAATAGGCTATAAAATCGTTTCTCTGTTATACAGGCTCTGGTAACTGTCGTATGTAATCTTACTATTTTAATACCAGCGACAAAAAAAAAAAAAAAAAAAAATTTAATCCTTAAGCCACAATACTGAGTTACGTCAGACTTGGTATGTTTGTCCAGTGAAGATAGATCTATTCCTGGCAGTATAGTATTATACCAAAAGTATATGAGGATATAATCAGTCCAGAAGTATCTTTATGAGGATATGTATAGATAATAGTCTATGTTCATGGTGTTGGTTCATCACAAGAATAACTCCACCTAGCAATACAAAACGTTACAAAAGATCGTAAATCACATTGTATTCTTCCTGTAACTGGCTGGGTAACACTGTCACTACACCTTAACATAATGGTAACTACCTGTAACAAACCTTATGTTGCGTTACGTTAATACATCATAACTGTTACATGTAATTAGACGAGTCACGACCAGGAGCGTCCAGCGTTGTACCCACTGATGTCACAGGCACAAGATCCGGGTTATCTTGTGATAATGGCTCATGCAGTATGGATCATGACGGTCATGACTCGTGTTAGCGTAACGGTGAGGCTGTGCAGGACTTACCCTCTCTCCTTTGGCTCCCGAGGATCCTCGCGGACCAGGGGGGCCCACCTTGCCAGTGGGTCCTTGGGGCCCAGCTTCTCCAGCGGTCCCCATGGCCCCCTTGTCTCCCGGGGCGCCAGCGGGTCCCGGAGGACCACTCTCGCCCTTGAGACCGGCGGCTCCCTGAAATATGCAGGTCAGAGGTCACACTCGAGACCCTACAGGAATAACACAGTATATCAGGAAATACATCACAGTTCTAAACCATCAATCCACCCGAGTTAACTGTCTATCTTTGATATCTTTCTATCTTTTCTGTCGTCATCAGTCAATCAATCTTGTTGTCTATATTTTGTATCTATTTGCCCTTTTCAGAAATCCTATTTTTCACCCATGTACCGTTCATCTGTCCATTTCATTACGTATCTAATCATCTGTCTACCTGCCACACCTGTATGACTGAGTCTGCATGTCATACATGTGTCATCATCTACACGTCTGTCTGTGTCTGGCAGGTTATCAGTCTGGTGAGATGTGAGTGTCTCTCTGTGTAAAGCAAACTAGACGGTTGTAACTGTCAATGTTCACGATCAAGAAATAGTTTGGTGTAAGATCAACATTTTGTGGCGAATTTTGGACGTGACGTAAAGGAAGCAATACTTCAGCAGGAGACTGTCTGCTGCTCTGACTGTCGATGGATGAGTCTAGTGGATTCAGCTCTCGTGAAACTGCTAACTTCAGTCGTCCTGTTCATGTCGTCATAACGTTTCCCGGTCTTCAGTCCCTCAAGATTAGATTTCCCGCCATGGCTGTGGTCTTGCGTCCACACGTCACGCCTGTAGTAACATGACATTGGCCGGATCTCGTCCCCGACACCGGGTGGCGCTACTCACGGGGATGCCCGAGAGACCACGCTCTCCGGGGAAGCCTGGTAAGCCCGGTGGTCCGACTGGTCCGTTCTTGCCTGGACGTCCCATCGTTCCTGGTGGTCCTTCTTTGCCCGCCTCGCCCGGTCTGCCTTCCTCGCCAGGAACACCAGGGGCCCCCGGGGGACCCGGTTCTCCTGCTGCTCCCGACTCTCCGGCAGGACCCACGGGGCCCACAACACCAGGAGGACCTTTAGAACCCTGATTCCCTTGCTCGCCCTGAGGAAAATTTAGGTCAATTATGACTAAAGATTCAGGCACATTATGACTAAAGATTCAGGCACATTATGACTAAAGATTCAGGCACATTATGACTAAAGATTCAGGCACATTATGACTAAAGATTCAGGCACATTATGACTAAAGATTCAGGCACATTATGACTAAAGATTCAGGTACATTATGACGAAAGATTCAGACACATTATCATTAAAGAAAGATTTGGGTAAATCATCACTAGCAAGAAATATTCAGACAGATTATTAACATGACAGTGACTGAATGATCAGTCTGCACTTATATTTTTTTTTCTTTGTCTGAAGGACTGCCGTTATAGCTGGGTGGAGGAACTCTCCTACTTACTGGAGGGCCTCTCTCTCCGGGAGGTCCTACGATGCCGTCCTTGCCATCCACTCCAGGAGGACCTGGTGGTCCAGCGAAGCCAGTAGGTCCTTCAGGCCCCTGAGGTCCTTGCTCACCGGAGGAACCTGGGGGTCCAGGTTGACCGGTGTCGCCCTTCGGGCCAGAAAGTCCAGTCTTTCCTCTTCGGCCTCGAGATCCACGGAAGCCCTGCGGGTTGTGTGAGTTTAGACGAGACAGTGGAAGCCTTGACGATGGATTTAAGGGACACACAACTCAGAAGGGACCCAGCATCCCACAGGAAGGACAAGAGTTCATGAAAACAAAAGTCAGAAGAGGAAGATCACAGTTGTAACGTTCTTGTTGGTGTTGAAGACTTTCCTGAACCTTTAGGAATATGAAACTGAGTCACAACACAGTGGCATGTGGAAAGATAACTATTTACATAGCAGTATTGAGAACATTTTGACAACATAAACACGACTATTTCTCCTCTGACTTCTTTAAAAGTATTCGTCAAGGATACTGACTCTCAATCTTTATTTTTTTGTTGTTTCTTACATATCATTTTAGCTTTTGATCTTCGTAAACAAAATCAAGTACAGGAGAACCAGGTTCAGCCATACGAAGATACCAGAAGCCAGGTGAGCAAACTTAGTATAGCATGAACGTTTTCTTCACAGTCAAGTAAGGTAATATTTCCAAATGTTTGTCATTGTGGAAGATAACCTGATACACCTCAGTTTATCACAAGAAGATTTCTGTTTGCTGGTCACTGAACAGGAAGGACAAGTGCTTTGCCGAAGACCTACATACCCTTGGCCCTTGTTCGCCTCGTTCTCCTGGAAGACCTGAATTGCCTCGTTCGCCTTTGTCTCCGGGTCGACCTTGGAGACCTGGAGAGCCCTTGTCTCCCTTGTCTCCAGGAGGGCCCGGGTAGCCTGGGAACCCAGGGACGCCCAGCTTCCCCTTCTCTCCTGATGAACCCGGTGGGCCTGTCTCTCCCCGGGGACCCTCGAAACCCTGCAGAATATGGAGACGGTAAGCCTGGCGAGGGTGAGTGTAGACCCTGGTGACATGATGAGTGTGGAGCCAGGTGACATGGTGAGTGTGGAGCCAGGTGACATGGTTAGTGTAGACCCTGGTGACATGATGAGTGTGGAGCCAGGTGACATGATGAGTGTGGAGCCAGGTGACATGGTGAGTGTGGAGCCAGATGACATGGTGAGTGTAGAGCCAGGTGACACAGTATGAAATAATGAGTGTGAAACCTTGTTACATGATGCGAAATGATGAGTGTGGAATGTGGTGGCATGATGTGACATGATGAATGTGGAACCTGGTAACATGATGGGTGTGGAACCTGATGACATGACGAGTACATAACTGATGACATGATGAGTGTAGAAATGATGACATTATGAGGAATACATCAGCAGTGATCCCAGTACAAGGGAGGAACACATATTAACGGGAAGTAAAGTGTTATTTTAACATCTAACCGAACCATCCAGGATATACATGGAAGGATCCTTGACCTTGTATCATGCAAAGGTGTAACACATGTGTGATCATGTGACCTCAGGCCAAGGTTAACATTTATTTCTTGACCAGCTTAAGCTTCTGACAACACCCTCATGTGAGATGCCAACATCTTGTTGGCTTCGGTTGGGTATCCATGTCAGGTATACAGACGATACAGTTGTATATCCATGCCAGGTATACACACGATACAGTTGTATATCCATGCCAGGTATACACACGATACAGTTGTATATCCATGCCAGGTATACACAAGATGCAGTTGTATATCCATGCCAGGAATACACAAGATGCAGTTGTATATCCATATCAGGTATACACACGATACAGTTGTATATCCATGCCAGGTATACATAAGATACAGTTGTATATCCATATCAGGTATACACAAGATGCAGTTGTATATCCATGCCAGGTATACATAAGATGCAGTTGTATATCCATATCAGGTATACACAAGATACACATCCAAACTTTTGACCAAAGTTTACCTCTTGGTTCCGCAGTTTGCCTGACACATTCAACATAGCACAATAACACCTCGAGTCTGACCTTGGGTCCCTCTGGTCCTTCGAGGCCGATCTGTCCCTCAGGGCCAACCTCTCCACGTCCTCCCTTCAAACCCATGTCACCTTTGGGTCCGTCAAGTCCTCGATCTCCTTTGTTGCCCTTCTCACCCTGGAAGCCCCTGTTGCCTTGGTCACCCTTGACCCCTCGAGGACCTGGGAAGCCCATTGAGCCCTGAGAAATAAAAAGAGAAACAGTTGTGCCATTAGGAAAAGTTCTTGGGGGAGAAAAACAGGTTTATAATTATGTCATACATATATATACACCGCTTCTGTGACCATAAACATTTCAATATCTTAAAACACTTAAGATATAAAAGTGATTAAACTTTAGGCTAAGCTTAACTTAGACCTGTGTAGGGGTTGCCTTTCAATCTTTCAGGTTCTGAATTTCTGTGATCATTCTCACGACGTCCATAGTTCTTGCAACTTGTTACCTCCTGCTAAGTAAACGCAGGGAGCAAGTAAGAGAGATGTTATGAAACGCTCCTTGATCTCACCATACTTCTCATACACATACTCATTAGTTGTCCTTCTTATTCTTAATGCCTCCCGGTCTGTCACATCGCTGGCTAGGCTCGTCTTCACGTATGGAACTCCCTGTACTGCCTACCTGCTTCTCTTTCTACCATCTTTAATGTTATCTCTCACCCCATACCTACATCACCAGTAAGTTGAACGACGATATACAGGACGTCACACAGAAAAAACGATTCCTTTTACTATACTGAAAGATCTTCCTGCCTTTCTATCACACTTGAAGATGTCATTATTATTTTCTTTAGCTTATTTTGCCACACCACAAACAACACTAACAACAGGACCTTCTAACTACCTACAGTCCTGACCCATCTACATACCGAACCTTCCCTCAACCTTCTCTCCTTATCACAAGCTGATCAGATAAGCTTTTGTGTCTCACCCTCAGTCACCAGCGTACTGGACGAGATACCTAGACGAGGCAGGTATGACACTGAGACCCTTACCAGCAGCCTGGCACCTACTCAAGCCTTTTGTGTCCACCATGTAAACTCTTCACGTCTGCACCCGCAGTAAACAACATGTACAATGTGATAACGATAAGCAAACAAAATTGAGTTCACGTCTTACCGAAGGACCAACCGGCCCTTTGTCGCCCTTAGGACCAATGATCCCCGGGTTGCCAGGGTGTCCAGGTAAACCATCAGCTCCGACCAAACCAGGCAAGCCGGGCTTACCACGAGGACCCTGGAAGAGAAGAAGAGTGTTAACCTTAAGCCTCACACATACCTGACGGAGAGATACGTTCTCAAACCTGGAATCAAACCTTCTGCTTGAAAAACATTCTGTTCAAAACATATGTGCTCATAATGGAAGCTGCTGTATCATTATGTAGAGCTGGCAAGGAAAGAACTGGAACACTGGTACCAGATGGTGAACACTAGAGCTGGAACACTAGTACCAGATGGTGAACACTAGAGCTGGAACACTAGTACCAGATGGTGAACACTAGAGCTGGAACACTAGTACCAGATGGTGAACACTAAGGCTGGACCACATGGTGAACACTAGAGCTGGAACACTGGTACCAGATGGTGAACACTAGAGCTGGAACGCTGGTACCAGATGGTGAACACTAGAGCTGGAACACTAGTACCAGATGGTGAACACTAGAGCTGGAATGTCACGATGAAGGAGATATAGCACAACAGACACGAGAGGTAACTGATGAGGTCAGGCATCTGTGCCAGGTACTCACGGAGGGGCCAGGAGGACCGAGCAGACCCTGAGGTCCAGGAGGACCTATAGGACCTGAAGGGCCTGACTGACCAGGGGGTCCAGGCTGTCCAGGAGGTCCTGAGTCACCCTCAGGTCCGTTGGTGCCCTCACTTCCAGGGATGCCAGGGGGCCCAGGGAGACCAGGGAACCCTCGGGGGCCGATGAATCCTCGCGGACCCTGAGGGAGGAGGATATGGATCATGCACATGGGACAGTGGCTGAGTAACATGGCCTCAGGCTATCTAGTTATGTCAAAAATATCTCATAAATCATGATGTTAATGGTCATATAACCAGACTCTGGGTGAAATAATTATCATATTCATTACCATACAACAAGTTTTCTTAATGCTACAATAAGGTGAAGATAGTGAGAGAAAGAGTTACATTTCTTCCTGGCATATTGGTCTCATTTCCTACAATGAGACGAACGTAACCATTCTACTCAGGTTATATCATGTGCCACGTCAGCAGGCAGAGTAAGAACCTCCCCAGCTGTGTGAGCAGTACTCCACGCGAAGACAGGTAAGCCCATCATATAACCGGGGCAACTGTACAGGTGATCGTGATCTTCCACACCTTCCATCATAGTTTGTCTTACATACACACGTTAACACACTGTGTAGTGTGTGGATTCTCACGACAAATCAGGCATTAAGGTGATATCAAGTATGTTTATTGTGGAGAGTGAGGGATGACATTGTTGAACCGTCAAAAAGTTGTGATGCATTTAAGCTAAATAGAGAGAAAGTGGGTTTTAGACTCGTTGATGCGTCTGCTGCACTGGAAAACTGCCGTCCACATCTTAGCTGACAGATGAAGCTGTGATGAGACGAAGCCTGGACCAGGCAGCGGAATTGGGAGGATGTGGGAAGCTTGGAGGAAGATAAAGTTGAGACGTTAACGAATGAGTGAACGAAGTTATTTGTCGAGAAGAGGATAACATTGTTAACAAAGATAAGGAGGAAGAACATGCGAGACAGGCCTGGCAGGAGGAAGACTTCCTCCCTCCCCCAGAGGAGAGAAGGAATAAGGAAGACGTGAGTTGGAAGACAACTTGATCATGTCGGCGGCGCTCCACTAAGCTGACGCGGTCGAGAACGTCTCTAATACGACAACTTAAAGCTGAGCGGGGCCACTTCAGACTAGCCCGAGGTCTCTCATATCTCATCTTCGAAGGATCAGTTTCCCACGACATCATTACTCTGCAGGTGGCACCACTCACGGTGGCAGGGTCACCAGAGCCCTGGACGGCCTGTCCCCACGCCAGCTTGGCTAAGTCCGTCAAGTTATCGTTAGCTAAACAGCCTTACTGGTGTGGTGAGGCTCGCACATGTCCACGTACGCGAAAGACAAGTAAGGTAGTAATATCAGCCAACCTTCGACAACGGCAGTTTGGTTCAACATAAGTAGACCCAACCAAAGACCAAATACAAGGACCTCAGGCGAACATGATGTGGTCTTAAGATACGTCTGCTGGGGGCGAGGGTCATCGACCTGACCAACTTATCTCCCAGGTCACGTCCTCCTCTTCCCTGTCCTTCCTCGAGTGGCGGTCTTCCGCAGCGGAACTCAGGTCAGGTCGCTGAAGACATTCCCGTGTTCATCAGGTAGTCGACAAGAAGTATTGTTCTGGCCTCCGTCACCAGCTGTCGCAACACCACAACACCTACAGTCTGGTCCTGGTGGTGGTGCGCGGAGTAGTTTGATGCAGACACTTTTGTTTTCTGGTGTATTGTTCCTCACGTGACCGAGTACGATCACTATGATGAAGTTGTGTGTAGTAAGTAATGATGCATGACACGGGCCTCCGTGTGTTGTCGTACAATACGAGGACTTCTATCCTTGTGAGGCGCTCTTAGGCCCGACGTGTGAGGAAGTACCAGCCTGCTCAGTAGAGGAACGGAGTTTTCCACGACCTGCTATACATGAGGTAACTCCTCAACCCGTCTGTGAGTTACCATAATGTACCTCGGGAATGTTGTTTTTCTGGGGAGGGAGTAACTGGAAATGACCTCTCAGAGATGAACTTATCCGGGATGAAATAGTCTCATACTCACCTTTCTTATAGACGACCTATTCTATGAGAGAAGACTGACTACCCATTACGACAGCCTAGTATGTGCTCATGGTGGCCAGGCCTAATACGTACGTCAGGGACAAGCTATTCTGTGGTGACGGTCTATCGCTGGGGAGAACCTAGTCGATATTGGTGACCTGTTCTCCGTTATCATGCAGGGGTGACCAACTGTCGTGGGTGACTTACCATCTCTCCGGGGAGACCGGTAACACCAGGGGAGCCAGGCTCGCCAGGCATGCCCTCGTGACCTGGAAGACCTGGTTCGCCAGACAGACCAACTGGACCTCGATGACCCTTCTCGCCCGGCATACCTGAAGTACGAGAGGTCAAGGTCAAGGGTAAGGATATGAGGGGATAGAGTCACTCATCAAGGATGAGGATATGAGGGGCTACAGCTACTCAACATTACTCACCGCAGCTGAGTCTTGTGGTGGTGTAAATTTTCACATGAATAACGAATCATCACAATGTACTTTGACTTTGAAGATATAGCTAAAGATTTCGTCTGCTTTTATTACTGGAAATAAAAGTATAGAAAGTACGCCACCAAGACGAAGGTACTGAGACCATACATGTCCCAGTGAAAACAGAAATAGTTAACACGAAAAAATATAAGAATATAAGAGGAACTTAAACCAGCACGACAGATGGTTAGTGCTGGAGTATTGCTCAAGGTTGACCAACTTAAAGTCAGGCATAAGAACATCTACATGAACAGTAATATTACAGCAAAAACAATTATACGATATTCTAAAAAATGCCGTTAGAATTAAGGAAACTATAAGTTTGTGGTCACAAATATAAGAAGAATAAACTTGATAAGATTTAAGGAATGTAACAATACAAGTGGAATCAGATGGCAAACGACCACTGTTGCCAGATCATGACGACCACTGTTGCCAGGTCATGGCGACCACTGTTGCCACAGGCGACTCACCAGGTAGGCCTCGAAGGCCCGCTTCTCCCTTGGATCCCGGTATACCGGAGAGGCCTCGCTCGCCGTCTCTGCCAGGTCGTCCTCGACGACCTCGTTGGCCGGTCGTGCCCATGTTACCCCGCATACCCCGGGGTCCCTAGTGCGGGAGGGAAGAGCATGGTAGTCAGTGGATCCTCGGGGGAAGTTTCGCTCTGGAAACAGCTTTAGGAATGGAGGGAAATTTTCCTCAATTTGACTTTTTTTGCTCTCTCTCTCTCTCTCTCTCTCTCTCTCTCTCTCTCTCTCAGACCTACCGGTTCTCCCATGTCTCCAGGCTCTCCTTTCAATCCTGGGTCTCCTGGTGGTCCTTCAGGTCCAGGCAGGCCGGTAAGACCCATGGGTCCAGCTGATCCCCTCATGGCCAACATGTGTTGAGACAGCTGCTGCTGGAATTGCTCCAGCATCTGGTCTGGACCTTTCTCGTTGCCTTGGAGATTCAGCTGCAGATGGAGAGAAGAAGAAATACGACATAAATCTACGATACAATAAATGATACGGCTGGTTTGGTTCTCCAGGCTGTGGAATAAGAACTTTCAAACAGTTTACATACTGGCCAAGAAAGGAGGATCGTTCATGAGGCATTCATGAGGTCACTCAGACATCCAGATTATACCATGGCTCACTCACACCTTCAGGACAGACCATGGCCTCACACTCAAACGTTTCAGACAAACGTGAAGTTCATGATGATATCTGAATATACATGTAGATGTCAAAGCAGACCATGTACTCTCTCAGAACATGACAGACCATGTAATCTCTCAGAACACTATGACAAACCATGTACTCTCTCAGAACATGACAGACCATGTACTCTCTCAGAACATGACAGACCATGTACTCTCTCAGAACATGATAGACCATGTACTCTCTCAGAACATGACAGATCATGTACTCTCTCAGAACATGACAGACCATGTACTCTCTCAGAACATGACAGATCATGTACTCTCTCAGAACATGACAGACCATGTACTCTCTCAGAACATGGCAGACCATGTAATCTCTCAGAACATCATGGCAGACCATGTACTCTCTCAGAACATGACAGACCATGTACTCCCTCAGAACATCATGACAGACCATGTACTCCCTCAGAACATCATGACAGACCATGTACTCTCTCAGAACATCATAAGACATCATGCCACGAATCGCTCACATTACTCACAGGGATCATGAAGACGTGACCTGGTGGGCCGGAGAGGCCATCTGTTCCTGGGATACCATCTCTCCCAGGATCACCCTTAGGTCCCAGGGGACCTGGAGGTCCCGGGGGACCAGGATAGCCTCGTAGTACTCCAGTGGGATATGATGGGCTGAAGGCAGCAGCGTCGACGTCCTGTAGAAAGAGAAAAGTTTTGCTTATTTTACAAGGATACTCATAAGGATACTCACAAGGATATTCACAAGGATACTCATAAGGTTAATCACAAAATATCTTAAAATATTGATAAGTTCTTTCCAGTCAAACGTCACTCATGTTCATCATATTCCATCATTATGATGCACAGGATGCAATCATCAACAGCTGTTTGCAAAACTGTAGTGAAAGGTTACCGTTCATACTTCCTTATAGAATCTCCGGGGCAGTACTCTTCCTTCATACTACAGTGAACCGAAGGGAGAGGTGGATGGGCGGCTGCCTTCTGCTTGACTATCCTACCTAATTCTACCACAGTTTACAGTAGATTGAGTCATCAGATAACCTCCTCATGGATCATCAAGTCCCAGGGAACTGTGCTTGTCCAGCACCATCTGCTCTTATATTCACTCAACAGGTGTATAACCAGCCTAGTCATTTTAATCACATCAGAGACAACACCTGTAGACCACTTTAGTAGTCTACAGCCATCCTGAGCCTCCCTCACAACCACACCTGTAACACAACCATCTACAGCCTCCCTCACCTACCACACTTATAACAGAATCATTGTCACCTTCGTTGACTGTGACAGTTTACAGTCATTTTGTCCTTTTTCATAGCAGCCCGTTCACACAGCCTTCTATGCAGAACCACTGGACGCTTTACAACCATCCTGACTACTCACAACCCTCGTACACTCCTACCACAGCTTACAACTAGCTTACTTACTCCAACCCTCAGGGCAACCTTAGTAAACATTCTATAACCATGCTTGAAGCATCCTTAGGTAGCGTGTGGTAGTCATCCATACCTTGTGTGCCATGCACCTGCCTACCTGCTTGCCCTGGGTGATACTGAGAGCGTCTATACTGACCAGGCCTCCTGTCCTTTGCCCTCTCCTTCCCTTCCTGCCTCGGTTGGTACTAACGGTGGTGGTGACGTTGTCCGCGACGAAGGGGTCGGACGCGTCCGTGTACGCAGTCTGGTCGTCGCCGCCGGTGACGTACGCGAGGTGTGTGGGAGAAACCAGCGGCGACTTGGGCAGTTCGACGTCACAGTCGGGCATGTAGGTGTGGCAGTGGTCGTAGGCTGCCTCGGGACCCGACACGATGTCCAGCTGCTGGATGTCTCCCTGTGGAGGAACGGAGATTTGGTGAGAATTTGGTCAAGTGAGGATATTCCCCCTAAGGCTCAGTCCTCTGTTCTTAACTCTACCTCGCAAACGTGGGAAGTGGCGAATATGTATGAAGTATTAATCTCATATAGAACATGGAAGTTCATCAAGGCATCGGTCTACAACTTGAGTATAAGGAGGGCTCGAGAAGAAATCTGAGGATCTACTCACGGCGAAGTACTTTTCCTCGAGGAGTTGTTGGCCGAGGAGGATGATGCCAGCGTTGGAGATGTGCGAGGGAGAGTCCCGAGGAAGGAGGATGTTCGAGGTGGTCTCACAGTCCACCAGTAGCGTCACGCTGTTCCCCTTCACACTCAGACCCAGCCGATGCCACCTGTCAGGGAGGGACGAGTTGAGGGCCGGATTGTGACGGTCGATCAAAGGGACACAACCTTCGACCGCACAGGGGAGGTCAGTGCAGTCTGCTGGGGCACAGGGGGTGTCTGATACGTCCCTGGGGTTCATAGTGACGTTAGTGCCGTCTACAGAGGACACAGAAAATGTCAGTGTTGTCTACAAGAGGACAGGAGATGACAGCGCCGTCTACACGTACGGGCGTCGTTGGTGACATGAAAATAAGGATTCTTTGCCAGGTCGTCCATCAGCCCGTGCATTGACCAACATCAAGAGCTGTGGTCTATATTTTGTTGCTTAGGGAATATTGGTATTGCGCCAGTTTTGAAAAACTTTGGTGAAAACAGTGTATGATTACTGGGTACCATCTCCAAAGTAATTAATAACAATGAAACTATGTATATATGTGGTCTCTATGATAAACGTATTGAAAAACAATATTTGTCATATCTATTACAATATTAAAACATATGTTTTCTGAAGTACAAATGGTAACATTCTGATTTTATCTATGATCTCAAGTTCTGCAGCAAAAGATGTGATCAAGTATTAGCATCTAAAGCCATGATCTCTTTCACCTCAACAATCATAGATCATGTTAACAGAGAGATGATGCTCAAGTTATAACCTTAGAATAGCTGCGACCACGCTCACCCTCAAGAAGTTCATCTGCAACGAAAATTAGATTCCACACCTCTATATTAGGGTTGAAAACTTATATGGACCGACTAATCAACATAGCAGGTAAAGTGCGTGAGGGAGGGAGGGAAGAGGATTATGTGTCCTGATGATGAGGCAGGTGTCGGTGCCAGAGGAAGGTGGAAACTGATTGTGAGTAAAGAGAAAACGTGAACTTTCCATCAAGACGATGGCTAAGTCTCCAGTCGTGTCGAAAGTATAAGAGATGGTGATCAGCGAGAGGCAGAAGGACGCCCACTACACGATGGCCACATGAAACTGTTGCAGACAACACTGTGGTGAGGCAGTGATGTCTTGTGGGTCTTGTGTACGCCTCTAGAGAGGATGGGGTGAGGAGGGAGACTTAGCCAACACGAGGGAGAATTCCAGCTAAGGCCATGACACAAGAGTGTCCAGCAACCAGCACATAGTGAAGAGAGAGATATGGTCGACGGCATAGCAGTAAATAGGTTGTTCCACATGGTGGTTTAACTCCGCTCCGCAAAGAGAGAGAGAGAGAGAGAGAGAGAGAGAGAGAGAGAGAGAGAGAGAGAGACTCACTTTCCGTCGTTGATAGCCGCACCGAACTCGAGGGTGGTGTTTCCATCGGGCGATCCCTTCTCGTCCTGGTAGAAGAGCTTGATGGTGTCGCCTACCTCCGCCAGGAGTTGGTCTTCGCCCGTGTCCGAGTAGAGGCCGAAGAGGACGGAGTTGGAGCCTTGCTCCGGCCTCAGCGTGGCCATTATGCTGAAGTCTTCGGGGAAACGGACTGCCAAGAAATACAGGCTGGTTATTGCCAGGAAATAATTCTCCTGTCAGTCATTCTAACAATCGCTTCCCAATTAAACAAATTAAGGAATATGTTACCAGAGGAAAATTGTAGTCTTGACTTTACGAGAAGAAAACTCCTTTGAAAGTTCTGTATTTAATCCCACGTGATATTGTTTTGATAATATATGTGCGGGAATGAGCCGCATTGGATCTTCAAGACTCTGTGCTGCCCGGATGTCAAATGTTCCAGTCAAATCCGTCAAGACAATTTTTCATGAATACTGGACACAGATGACGAGCTGCCGGCGGAGGGAAACTGAAAACATTTGGGTTAAATGTGATGATACTGGAGAACGGTGTGTGAACTTGAGTCCTGAGAGACATTCAAGAACCCGTTCTGCAGATGTTGAGAACACAAGAACACCACAGCATCAGTAAACTGTGGGAGTGGAATTCTGAGACTTTTGTCTGACACAATTGAACCGAATCATATGTATTGATTCCACACTGGCGGACGTCGCAGCATATGATCTTATCAAGACCGAAAAGTAGATTTTGCGAACTTCTTTCTACAGCGTAGGTCAGTGACCAGATGTATACTTACTAGAGAGGAGCCTGGTAACCAGATGTATACTCACTAGAGAGGAGCCTGGTAACCAGATGTATACTCACTAGAGAGGAGCCTGGTAACCAGATGTATATACTCACGAAGGAGAGGCCTGGTGACCTGTGTATACTCACGAGGGAAGAGCCTGGTACTCACGAGGGAAGAGCCTGGTACTCACGAGGGAAGAGCCTGGTACTCACGAGGGAAGAGCCTGGTACTCACGAGGGAAGAGGTTAGCGGTGGGTACGGTCAGGACAGCCTGTTCGGTGACCTTGTAAGCGACGTCCGGCTGGCCATCTTCTCCCGGTCGCTCGTCACACATCCCTCGCGTCTCGACCACGCCCAGCGGCTGTTCCGCCACGCCCACCGCCTCCAACAGGCTGCCCCCCGCTGAAACAGAAGCAGAATATCAGTGAAGATTCAGTTACAATTTTGAGTCTCACACCTTGCCCTCTGCACAACGTAAATTAGATCCGTCATACATCATACATCTTAGAACACATCATACATCAGCCACTACACCATACATCAGCCACTACATCATACATCAGCCACTACATCATACATCAGCCACTACATCATACATCTTAGAACAAAACTGACAACTCAGAAGGCATCATACAGCTTGGATTATCATGAACTTTGGAACACTGAGGAACTCTGACCACATCCTCTGCTTAACTTTATGTATGTACCTCAGGAGTCCTCATGGACTGGCCTTTGACTTCGACTCTATAGTCGTCCCGTCGTGCTCAAGTGTCGTACCGTCGTGCTAAAGAGTCGTAACGTCGTTCTCAAGTGTCGTATAGTCATGCTCAAGTGTCGTACTGACGTATTGAAGGGTCGTACCGTCAGGTTCAAGGATCGTACCGTCGTGCTCAAGAGTCGTAACGTCGTGTTCAAGGGTCGTACCGTCGTGCTCAAGTGTCGTTCCGTCGTGTTCAAGGGTCGTACAGTCATGCTCAAGTGTCGTACTGACGTGTTCAAGGGTCGTACCGTCGTGCTCAAGCTGTTACGAGACCAGTGTCGTCCATACCACTGTGTATACCATTAATAAGTAGCATGTGTCTGTCTGTTGTATTGCTTATGTGTGTATGTGGACACTCGTTTGTAGATGTAGATATATGTAGTACATGAGTCTACATTCTATTGCAAGGGACAGATGGCGCGGCTGTCTGTCTGAATGTCTGTCTATGTGGTCGAAATAAATCTGTCCAACACGGCAAAACGGGAAGCCTTTGGACCTGGTATAGATCTTGCGTGTGACTAAAGGGTACAGCCCGAACATTTCCTTCGTGCACCGCTACCAAGGAAAATAAAGATCTTTACGTATAATGACGTAAGTGTGGACGGCCCGGCACAACCCACCACAGTCATAGACCAAACAGGTCACCCACCAGAGCAGCAGAGACCGGGCAGACTAGGCGTCTGAAGACGGGGGGAAGGCCATGCAAGGGGTATGGGGCACGGGAAGAGAGGGCTTTTGTAAGGGATGAGAGTCTATGGGAGCAGGGCCGTGCAAGTGCTAGAGGGTCTGGGAAAGGGAGGTCCGTGCAAGAAATGGGTTCTTGGAGGAGAGGTGAGCTGCTTCAGGGGTAGGAGTCAGGGGAGGAGAAGGCAGTGCAGAGGAGGGGGAAGTCGTCTGGGAAGGAGTGGGTTGTCCACGGGTTAGGGGCTCGGTGAAGGGGAGGGTAGCGCAAGGGGTAACGGGTCGAGGGCCGTGCAGAGGATGGGGGTCGGGGGAGGGAAGGACCTTGCAGGGAGTTAGGGGGGTCGGAGACGGGTTGGAGTGGATGTCATACACTGGAGGAAGTGTTTTTGTGGACTACGTCCGGCTAACCGAGTGGCTAGAATGATCGAAGCTTCGAAACATGGTTCAAGGCCAGTCGACGAAGCAGTCATACATTATACTATACCTTCCGAAGCGTAATATTGTGAAGTCAGACTACAAGTTATGTGCATTACAACAAGCAAACAATGTGTATTTCATAATGAAAATAATGTCTTTTGTTATGTGTAAATGTCTGTAGCCTAGTAATGTTATCGTCTCATTTGAAGACATGGGAAAGCAATTCGAGCGTCCATCTGACACTAAGATCTCCGTGCTCTGATTTCTTGATGTTGCTAAAACGTAGAAAATGTTGGGAAACATCGCATATGAGAGAGAATTAATTTCCTCCATTAAGTCTTAAAATCGCGCCCTAAGAGTCGCAGTTGGTCGCTATGTCCTGACACAAGGCATATTCTGTTACCAACAGTACTGCCAACTCACTGTCATGGCAATTTTCATATTTCATTTTATTCTAGTTACTCTTGCTTACGCTTTATATCTTTAGAACTTTGTCGCTATTAATCTTACGGCTTCAGGATGTGACTAACAGTATAATGTGGTTGCTGTGTATTGAAGCGGGACAGTTCGTGAAGTGGTGTTGGTAGGTATGCGTGGTCCCCTCGCCAGAACAGCTGCGTTGTGACAACAAACTCCAGATGATTTTCACGACATTAAAGCTTGAAAACCGACTTTCTTTGGTTCTTTCATTCATTTTCGCCCCCTGGAACTTTTCGGGATTAATTCTTCTCATCAACTTTCGTCGAAGATGACCGGATATTTGTGTACCAGAAGATGGCTGGTGGTTTAGAGAGGTGTTGGTTGGCCCCTTGAAGGATATACGAAGAGGAGAAAACATAGAGTAAGTGCAACATCCAAATGTGAGACGTAATCATTGTTCCTTGAGACGACGGCGCAAGAAATTCTCGCACAGCTAAATATCTGACTTCTTAAAAGTCTTTTTTTCTAACTTCAAAGTTGATAAAGTTAAAAGCACAGGGCCAAGAACAGTATTATGTCTCTTACTGAGTTATGAATATATTATTATGTCTCTTACTGAGTTATGAACATATGTATATATATACATATATATATATATATATATATATATATATATATATATATATATATATATATATATATATATATATATATATATACACACACACATATATATATATATATATATATACACACACATATATATATATATATATATATATATATATATATATATATATATATATATAGAGAGAGAGAGAGAGAGAGAGAGAGAGAGAGAGAGAGAGAGAGAGAGAGAGAGAGAGAGATTTGTTGTCATACCCACATCAGTACACTTCCCACAGTGAACGCTTACGCTTCCCAGATAACCAAATGTACACAATCATCCCTGAGGAGAGGGAGGGATGTGCACACGTATCTCTTGCGTGTCTTAGTAGACGACTGGCAGAGGCTAGAGTGGAACTGCTAGAAATTCTTCTCTCCTGTATGACCTTTTCCAGAGAGCAAGAACAAAAGGAGCTAACTTGGTCAAGACCAAAGACTATTCAAACTTTTTCTGGTTCAAGACGAGACTATAGCATCAGTAGAACCCTAATAAAACCACCGGTCATTTTGCTGCATTGTTGATAAGTCTTCCATGGGAGTTCCTCATGGCAGCAGTTGTGGCCGCAAGTCTTTTCCAAAAGCTATTCAGAGGAGATGGTGGCACTGGTTACCAAGTGAGGGATGGAGGGTGTAGAAGGGAGGAGTTCAGTCAGACGACATCATACTGATGACATACAGGTATGGTGCACGTACTATAAGTCACACTGGTGTAGGTAGAGTTTGAGAGCCTTAACAAGAGTCAGAAATCGTCAGCTAGTAAGTCCACATAGTGCAATAATGTGACGCGAATACTCTTATTAGAACCCCTGTTTGGATGCCCCTCAGTAATGTGAGGCTGGCAGTAGGGAGGTGGGAGGTGGTGTGGTCCAAGCAGGAAGGAGGCGGTACGATCGACGAGGCTGCACAATAGATCAGTCTGGAGATGAGCTCTGTTTTTGTGGCTGCTGCCGCTGTCTGATGTGATCCACAGTGCCCTCACCACCACCTCCAAC
Source organism: Panulirus ornatus (assembly GCF_036320965.1). Taxonomy (NCBI): domain Eukaryota; kingdom Metazoa; phylum Arthropoda; class Malacostraca; order Decapoda; family Palinuridae; genus Panulirus; species Panulirus ornatus. The sequence continues at coordinate 18,851,333 of NC_092264.1, forward strand.
ACCACCACCAACACTGATACCATCACCACCACAACCACCACCACCGTCTCCACCGCCACTGATACCATCACCACCATCACCACCACTGTCTCCACCGCCACTGATACCATCACCACCACAACCACCACCACCGTCTCCACCGCCACTGATACCATCACCACCACAACCACCACCACCGTCTCCACCGCCACTGATACCATCACCACCACAACCACCACCACCGTCTCCACCGCCACTGATACCATCACCACCACAACCACCACCACCGTCTCCACCGCCACTGATACCATCACCACCACAACCACCACCACCGTCTCCACCGCCACTGATACCATCACCACCACAACCACCACCACCGTCTCCACCGCCACTGATACCATCACCACCACAACCACCACCACCGTCTCCACCGCCACTGATACCATCACCACCACAACCACCACCACCGTCTCCACCGCCACTGATACCATCACCACCACAACCACCACCACCGTCTCCACCGCCACTGATACCATCACCACCACAACCACCACCACCGTCTCCACCGCCACTGATACCATCACCACCACAACCACCACCACCGTCTCCACCGCCACTGATACCATCACCACCACAACCACCACCACCGTCTCCACCGCCACTGATACCATCACCACCACAACCACCACCACCGTCTCCACCGCCACTGATACCATCACCACCACAACCACCACCACCGTCTCCACCGCCACTGATACCATCACCACCACAACCACCACCACCGTCTCCACCGCCACTGATACCATCACCACCACAACCACCACCACCGTCTCCACCGCCACTGATACCATCACCACCACAACCACCACCACCGTCTCCACCGCCACTGATACCATCACCACCACAACCACCACCACCGTCTCCACCGCCACTGATACCATCACCACCACAACCACCACCACCGTCTCCACCGCCACTGATACCATCACCACCACAACCACCACCACCGTCTCCACCGCCACTGATACCATCACCACCACAACCACCACCACCGTCTCCACCGCCACTGATACCATCACCACCACAACCACCACCACCGTCTCCACCGCCACTGATACCATCACCACCACAACCACCACCACCGTCTCCACCGCCACTGATACCATCACCACCACAACCACCACCACCGTCTCCACCGCCACTGATACCATCACCACCACAACCACCACCACCGTCTCCACCGCCACTGATACCATCACCACCACAACCACCACCACCGTCTCCACCGCCACTGATACCATCACCACCACAACCACCACCACCGTCTCCACCGCCACTGATACCATCACCACCACAACCACCACCACCGTCTCCACCGCCACTGATACCATCACCACCACAACCACCACCACCGTCTCCACCGCCACTGATACCATCACCACCACAACCACCACCACCGTCTCCACCGCCACTGATACCATCACCACCACAACCACCACCACCGTCTCCACCGCCACTGATACCATCACCACCACAACCACCACCACCGTCTCCACCGCCACTGATACCATCACCACCACAACCACCACCACCGTCTCCACCGCCACTGATACCATCACCACCACAACCACCACCACCGTCTCCACCGCCACTGATACCATCACCACCACAACCACCACCACCGTCTCCACCGCCACTGATACCATCACCACCACAACCACCACCACCGTCTCCACCGCCACTGATACCATCACCACCACAACCACCACCACCGTCTCCACCGCCACTGATACCATCACCACCACAACCACCACCACCGTCTCCACCGCCACTGATACCATCACCACCACAACCACCACCACCGTCTCCACCGCCACTGATACCATCACCACCACAACCACCACCACCGTCTCCACCGCCACTGATACCATCACCACCACAACCACCACCACCGTCTCCACCGCCACTGATACCATCACCACCACAACCACCACCACCGTCTCCACCGCCACTGATACCATCACCACCACAACCACCACCACCGTCTCCACCGCCACTGATACCATCACCACCACAACCACCACCACCGTCTCCACCGCCACTGATACCATCACCACCACAACCACCACCACCGTCTCCACCGCCACTGATACCATCACCACCACAACCACCACCACCGTCTCCACCGCCACTGATACCATCACCACCACAACCACCACCACCGTCTCCACCGCCACTGATACCATCACCACCACAACCACCACCACCGTCTCCACCGCCACTGATACCATCACCACCACAACCACCACCACCGTCTCCACCGCCACTGATACCATCACCACCACAACCACCACCACCGTCTCCACCGCCACTGATACCATCACCACCACAACCACCACCACCGTCTCCACCGCCACTGATACCATCACCACCACAACCACCACCACCGTCTCCACCGCCACTGATACCATCACCACCACAACCACCACCACCGTCTCCACCGCCACTGATACCATCACCACCACAACCACCACCACCGTCTCCACCGCCACTGATACCATCACCACCACAACCACCACCACCGTCTCCACCGCCACTGATACCATCACCACCACAACCACCACCACCGTCTCCACCGCCACTGATACCATCACCACCACAACCACCACCACCGTCTCCACCGCCACTGATACCATCACCACCACAACCACCACCACCGTCTCCACCGCCACTGATACCATCACCACCACAACCACCACCACCGTCTCCACCGCCACTGATACCATCACCACCACAACCACCACCACCGTCTCCACCGCCACTGATACCATCACCACCACAACCACCACCACCGTCTCCACCGCCACTGATACCATCACCACCACAACCACCACCACCGTCTCCACCGCCACTGATACCATCACCACCACAACCACCACCACCGTCTCCACCGCCACTGATACCATCACCACCACAACCACCACCACCGTCTCCACCGCCACTGATACCATCACCACCACAACCACCACCACCGTCTCCACCGCCACTGATACCATCACCACCACAACCACCACCACCGTCTCCACCGCCACTGATACCATCACCACCACAACCACCACCACCGTCTCCACCGCCACTGATACCATCACCACCACAACCACCACCACCGTCTCCACCGCCACTGATACCATCACCACCACAACCACCACCACCGTCTCCACCGCCACTGATACCATCACCACCACAACCACCACCACCGTCTCCACCGCCACTGATACCATCACCACCACAACCACCACCACCGTCTCCACCGCCACTGATACCATCACCACCACAACCACCACCACCGTCTCCACCGCCACTGATACCATCACCACCACAACCACCACCACCGTCTCCACCGCCACTGATACCATCACCACCACAACCACCACCACCGTCTCCACCGCCACTGATACCATCACCACCACAACCACCACCACCGTCTCCACCGCCACTGATACCATCACCACCACAACCACCACCACCGTCTCCACCGCCACTGATACCATCACCACCACAACCACCACCACCGTCTCCACCGCCACTGATACCATCACCACCACAACCACCACCACCGTCTCCACCGCCACTGATACCATCACCACCACAACCACCACCACCGTCTCCACCGCCACTGATACCATCACCACCACAACCACCACCACCGTCTCCACCGCCACTGATACCATCACCACCACAACCACCACCACCGTCTCCACCGCCACTGATACCATCACCACCACAACCACCACCACCGTCTCCACCGCCACTGATACCATCACCACCACAACCACCACCACCGTCTCCACCGCCACTGATACCATCACCACCACAACCACCACCACCGTCTCCACCGCCACTGATACCATCACCACCACAACCACCACCACCGTCTCCACCGCCACTGATACCATCACCACCACAACCACCACCACCGTCTCCACCGCCACTGATACCATCACCACCACAACCACCACCACCGTCTCCACCGCCACTGATACCATCACCACCACAACCACCACCACCGTCTCCACCGCCACTGATACCATCACCACCACAACCACCACCACCGTCTCCACCGCCACTGATACCATCACCACCACAACCACCACCACCGTCTCCACCGCCACTGATACCATCACCACCACAACCACCACCACCGTCTCCACCGCCACTGATACCATCACCACCACAACCACCACCACCGTCTCCACCGCCACTGATACCATCACCACCACAACCACCACCACCGTCTCCACCGCCACTGATACCATCACCACCACAACCACCACCACCGTCTCCACCGCCACTGATACCATCACCACCACAACCACCACCACCGTCTCCACCGCCACTGATACCATCACCACCACAACCACCACCACCGTCTCCACCGCCACTGATACCATCACCACCACAACCACCACCACCGTCTCCACCGCCACTGATACCATCACCACCACAACCACCACCACCGTCTCCACCGCCACTGATACCATCACCACCACAACCACCACCACCGTCTCCACCGCCACTGATACCATCACCACCACAACCACCACCACCGTCTCCACCGCCACTGATACCATCACCACCACAACCACCACCACCGTCTCCACCGCCACTGATACCATCACCACCACAACCACCACCACCGTCTCCACCGCCACTGATACCATCACCACCACAACCACCACCACCGTCTCCACCGCCACTGATACCATCACCACCACAACCACCACCACCGTCTCCACCGCCACTGATACCATCACCACCACAACCACCACCACCGTCTCCACCGCCACTGATACCATCACCACCACAACCACCACCACCGTCTCCACCGCCACTGATACCATCACCACCACAACCACCACCACCGTCTCCACCGCCACTGATACCATCACCACCACAACCACCACCACCGTCTCCACCGCCACTGATACCATCACCACCACAACCACCACCACCGTCTCCACCGCCACTGATACCATCACCACCACAACCACCACCACCGTCTCCACCGCCACTGATACCATCACCACCACAACCACCACCACCGTCTCCACCGCCACTGATACCATCACCACCACAACCACCACCACCGTCTCCACCGCCACTGATACCATCACCACCACAACCACCACCACCGTCTCCACCGCCACTGATACCATCACCACCACAACCACCACCACCGTCTCCACCGCCACTGATACCATCACCACCACAACCACCACCACCGTCTCCACCGCCACTGATACCATCACCACCACAACCACCACCACCGTCTCCACCGCCACTGATACCATCACCACCACAACCACCACCACCGTCTCCACCGCCACTGATACCATCACCACCACAACCACCACCACCGTCTCCACCGCCACTGATACCATCACCACCACAACCACCACCACCGTCTCCACCGCCACTGATACCATCACCACCACAACCACCACCACCGTCTCCACCGCCACTGATACCATCACCACCACAACCACCACCACCGTCTCCACCGCCACTGATACCATCACCACCACAACCACCACCACCGTCTCCACCGCCACTGATACCATCACCACCACAACCACCACCACCGTCTCCACCGCCACTGATACCATCACCACCACAACCACCACCACCGTCTCCACCGCCACTGATACCATCACCACCACAACCACCACCACCGTCTCCACCGCCACTGATACCATCACCACCACAACCACCA
>NC_092264.1:18859584-18892084 GCF_036320965.1 Panulirus ornatus
AGAGAGGTGGCACCCACCAGGGTGGGGTGTGTGTAGCACCCACTAAGGTGGGGTGTGTGTGTGGCACCCACCAGTGTGGGGTGTGTGTGTGGCACCCACCAGGGTGGGGTGTGTGTGGCACCCACCAGGGTGGGGTGTGTGTGGCACCCACTAAGGTGGGGTGTGTGTGTGGCACTCACCCGGGTGGTGTGTGTGTGTGTGGCACCCACCAGGGTGGGGTGTGTGTGTGGCACCCACCAGGGTGGGGTGAGTGTGTGTGGCACCCACCAGGGTGGGGTGTGTGTGTGTGGCACCCACGACAGTGGACACGTGTCCCGGGCAGCTTAAAACTCATGTCATCACCCGGTTGCGTCTTATCGTTCATGGCTGTTTTTCATATCTTGTGAGGCTCACGCCAGCCACGTCGAGCTGTCATCCGTCAACAGTTCACCCGCTTCCTCCTCCCTCCGTCTCCCTTCCCTGACATCTTCCTCCCTCTCCCCTCATTTACCCTTCCTCGCGCCTTCCCAACCAGTGAGACATCACCATCTACCTATTCTCTCTCTCACTCTTTCTGCATCTACCCATTCTCTCACGCTGGATAACACAGCTTCCCGTTCTCTCCTCACACCTCAGAAGGAAACGTGATATATATCTGTCTATATCTTTATAAGTTAACGTAATTTTCATCTTTATCAAAAGATACGACGGAATATGGCTTGCATGGAGAACCACAACACCTCTGGCCTTAATGGCCAAATATTTTCTCCACAGATCCTCTGTCTATCCTTCACACACATCGGATAGACTTCATGAGGTCAGACCCTTGGTTCGAATCCCCGGGTCTCTGTGTATACGACCGTCAGTCTTCGTCACTGACAACGACCTTGTCACGTGAGGTGGTGACGACCTGCTCCAACACCATCCTCACTATCCCTCTCCTCATGATCACACTCATACTCAGGTCAAGATGGTCACTCTTCACACCTTGTGATGAAGTGTCACCTTCACTGCAAGGGTGATCACCGTCACCTTCACCACCAGGAACAACAACATCACCATCACCTTCACCACCAGGAACGACCACATCACCATCACCTTCACCACCAGGAACGACAACATCACCATCACCTTCACCATCAGGAACAACAACATCACCATCACCTTCACCACCAGGAACAACAACATCACCATCACGGCAGATGATGTCACCATCACCTCCAGCACCAGGAACATCGTCATCACCATTACTTGTGAGATGAGGAAGTGAGAGTTATGCTGTGATGCGAGAGTCTGTTGGGCTCACCTCCTGAGGGAAGACTCTGCGAGGTAGACTCAGGGATGTACATGGTCTGCGAGGTAGGCTCAGGGATGTACATGGTCTGCGAGGTAGACTCAGGGATGTACATGGTCTGCGAGGTAGACTCAGGGATGTACATGGTCTGCGAGGTAGACTCAGGGATGTACATGGTCTGCGAGGTAGACTCAGGGATGTACATGGTCTGAGAGGTAGACTCAGGGATGTACATGGTCTGCGAGGTAGACTCAGGGATGTACATGGTCTGCGAGGTAGACTCAGGGATGTACATGGTCTGCGAGGTAGACTCAGGGATGTACATGGTCTGAGAGGTAGACTCATGGGTGTACATGCTAAGAGATAGATTACTGGACGAGATAACGAGAGATAGACGGTTACAGAGGGAGACAAGTGAAGAGAGACAGGAAGAAATGTGCGAGTGATGACAGGTACGAGGTCCAACAAGGTAGAGAGAGACACAGGTTGAGAGACGTGGAGACAAAACAGGCGGAGACGGCAGAGACACCGTCAGAGATGATGGCAGGGAGATTGGCACTGATGATGACAGGGAGATTGGCAGAGATGATGGCAGTGAGACTGGTAGAGAGACTGAGAGACAGGCAGCATCAGACAAGCGCGAGACCATTGAATCACTTGTGTAGGCAGCAGCAGCAGCAGCAGCAGCAGCAGCAGCTGCGTGTCTAGGAACTGCAACAGTCTGGGTCGTCACACCCTCTTGTTATGACCCCCAGACTCATGGATGACCTTCGCCACATCACCCACGCCCTCACGGATGATCACAGCCCATTTGGATGACCTTCACCACCTCACCCACGCTTTCTCGAGGATAGACTTTTGAAATCTGAATCATCCATGCCCTCACGGGTGATACAGTCTAGTTGGATGACCTTCGCTACCTCATCCATGCCCACACGGATGACCACAGCCCAGTTGACCCTGCAACCTTTAAGGACCACCTGGTACAAGATACCAGGCAGGGGCCTGCGGCAGGAGGCGGGCGAGAATGAAGGAGTTTGCAGAGGGAGAGAAAAACATGACTGTGAGAGAGGCGAATGTTGGTCCGCTTTGGTCATGATTCAGGCGTGCACGTGCGGTGGGTCCCGGGGTGTCGGGAGTGGGGAGGAGGGGCGTGTGGGAGGGTGGGGAGGAGAGACGTGTGGGAGGGTGGGGAGGAGAGACGTGTGGGAGGGTGGGGAGGAGAGACGTGTGGGAGTGTGGGGAGGAGGGGCGTGTGGGAGTACATGGGAAAGACAGACAGCAGAGGACCCTTTGGCCCAGGTCCATGTTATCTGTGTTTGAACTTCCATCTATGTGTTCGTGTTGTGCGAATGAGGAAGGATAGAGCGATATGAAGCCCCCCCCCCCCCCCTTCCTCAACTCCCTCCGGCAACAACAGACGGCAGCAATAATAGTAGAAGAAATAACGTGCATTGGTGAAGTAAACCGACATCGAAATTAACAGGATAGAACGAAAGGGAAATCCTACCATAAAATCTTGATCCAGTGTCCCACCTTATGCTGCACTTCAAAATATCTTATGGGTCTGATGGAAAAAGAAAATAGTACGTTTGTATATCATTGCCCCGCGTTCACCCAGTAGATCCCTGAAATGATGACACATTTGTCTAAATAGATCTTGAAGGTGGTTATATCCGTTGCATTTACAATGTTTGACAGTTAATTTTTTAGTGATCAAGGCAATCTATTTGGAAAAACCCTTGTTCCCACGTCAATATTACATCTTCAGCTCTCAAATTCATGTCCTCTTGTATATCTTATCGATATTTGTGATATACGCTGTCGAATTTACTGAAAATGTTTATGCTTCTTAAGAGAAAAGAGATTTAATGTTCTTAAACATTCTTCGTATGCTATGTTACTCAGAGAAGGAATTAGTTTTGTTGCCTTTTTTGTACATGTTCGGGTTTTTTCTCATTTACTTTTTGCAGACCGGGGACCAAAACTTGAGTACATACTCATGGCTTGATCTTGCAAGAGCATTGCAAGGAATTAGAATTGTTTCTGATGTTTTACAGTGGAGGCTCCCAGCTGTGAAACCTCACATCCAGTTCTTTCTTTTAACTTGCTGCTATACACTGCTTAGTATATTTCAGATCGTCACTACGAACAACACCAAGATCCTTCAGAATCTTCATTTACTTCAGTTAGCAGAAATCCAATTATCTGACGGTCGTGTTTCGTGTTCTTGTCTCCAAGGTTCATAAATCCATATTTGTCTAGATCTAATTTCAGCTGCCGTTTGTCTGATCACTTTGCTAGTTTGTTGATACCTCAAAATCATTTCAAAAACCTTCCCACTTACAGCTCTGCACATATTTCGTGAACTTAGATATGACATCTAATTCTAGATCATCAATGATTATCATAGAAATAATAGGGCCAAGGACCTCCCCCTGTGGCATACCAGCCTCACCTTCAGCCAGTCTGAGGACCTGCCACTTAAACCTACACCTTGCTGGTCGTCACAGCCATAGTTGGTCCCTTGTTCCACGAGATTTAAATTTACATAGTAATCTCAAGTGTGGTACTCGATCAAGTGTTTTGTGAAAGGCATGGGATATTACACGCAGGCTGGGGAGGAGAGATGTGTGGGAGGTTGGGGAGGAAGGGTGTTTGAAAGGATAGGGAGGAAGGGTGTGTGGGAGGTTGGGGAGGAAGGGTGTGTGGGAGTTTGGGGAGGAGAAATGTGTGGGAGTTTGGGGAGGAGAAATGTGTGGGAGGTTGGGGAGGAAAAGTACGTGGGAGGGTGAGGAAGGTAAGGAGGAGAGGTGTGTGGAATGTTTGATGAATAGAATTTGTTTTCATGTAATAATGCTTTAATTATATATATACAGGGAGCTTAAACCTCGCATCATGGATGAAGAAGAAAATTTCATTGTGATTTGCTCATTGTTGATCATAGTAATGATCGCTGAGTTCATATGAATGATACTGAAACATATGTAGCACGTGTCCTTAGCCACCCGAGAGGTCGGCCAACGGATACAAGATATCAAGATAAGATCACTTGATTCTACTGGGAAACGAGGAGTCCCATGAAGGATGGGATAACACGACGACCTGGTGGCATCAGAGACCTTCTGAAGCAGATGTGATTCCCAGGGTGAACGGAACAGCCAACTGAGTCCGGAAAGTAGTTCCTGTAGACGTGCCACCATGTTGTGTCGACACCAGCAGCAGTGTGGTGTCAACCCCAGGTCTCGTCCAGGTCTCCCCGTGTACTGTACCTACTCACCAAGGACCTGTGACCTGGGTTTCCCTCATGACTAATCCTTAAAGACTTGTGACCTGGGTTCCTGTCGTATGTCCTCCCACAAGACCTGTGACATGGGTTCTTGTCATTACCACAAAATCCATGATCCTTGCGTATCTGTGCGCGACCTTGTGTTATTCTACCACCTGTAAAACTCTCAGGCTGTATGTGCTGGTTCCCCTACCCAGGTCACCTGGTTTACCCAATTCGAACAAATACCAACGACAACACACAGTTTGCTCTCATAACAAAACCCTTTACAACACCAGAGGATCAATACCTTTCTCTCTGTCGAATTTGAACAAAGTTAGAAGAACTACAGAGAAGAACAAGCACACACACACACACACACACACACACACACACACACACACACACACACACACACACTGCCCAGACAGAGTCTTAATTTGCCCACTCCAGCGTAACTATAATTTACTTGCCCAGTCATAAACGTAATTAACCGACGCGTGTTGCAGATAAAAGCATTTTGTACCGAACGTTTATGCAAATAACACTGTTGCCTTTAAGCACGTGGTTAATTGTATAGAGTTGTTAAGGGGCTATTTGGACGATATTAGTCAGATATAACTCCTTGGTTCTTATGTGTGAGGCAAATGTGGAATAAATCATAGGATCAAAGCAAGAGACAGACAGACAGACTGACAGACAGACAGAAAGACAAAGTCGGTGAGTGAGAGGAAAGATGCAAATTATAAACATGGGAAGACAAAGAAGGATCAAGAAGGAACACAAAGTTCATATGAGAAAAAGACAAACTTTACGTAGCAAATAAAGAACACAAACAGTGATGTATGGAGAGAAGGAGAGGGATGGAAGGATAACTGGATGAAAAGAAAATGATAAAAGAAAGTGAGAACTAATGTAGAAATAGAGGAAAGATGGCAGTAAGCAACTGAAGAATGAATTAATGAAGAATGAAAAAGGGTTATGAAGGAACAACAAGTCAAGGAAATAACATAATGATTGCGGAACAAGAGGAAATAATGAAACAAATTAAGATAAACAGGAAGCAAAACACCAGAAGAAAGGAATGGACGAAGAAGAAAGAGAAAACTTAATGTAAAAAAAAAAGATATGAGATCAGAGACATGATGTCATGTTAAGGATAGAGAGACCAGGAGGTCTTGGGCGTGTAGGAGGGCGCGGGCGTGCAGGAGGGCGCTGGTGTGCATGAGGGCGTGGGCGTCCGGGAGGGCGTGAGCTTGCAGGAGGGCGGGCGTGGGCGGCATCCGGTGGGAGGTCAGAAGTGGTTTATCAGCTGGTCGACCGAGGAGGTGCTGGCTGGTGGGTGAGTGGGTGGGTGAGAGGGAGGGGGACGCGAGAAGTGTGTGTGTGTGTGTGTGTGTGTGTGTGTGTGCGTGTGTGTGTGTGTGTGTGTGCATTCCAGTATGTTACAATGGTGCATGTGGTCTGGTATATGGTGATAACCACAGGAAAATGAAACACGACAAGTTCCCAAATGCACATTCGTGTGATGATCACATCGTCTGGGGAGATACAAGAGTGAGACAGAAGACTGTTGATGCGAGTGTCATTACTTTTTAACAACAACTGCAGTTGTTTATTAAAGTGAGAATTAACATTGTTTAGGGGATAACTACAAAGTTTAAAGTAAGTCGTATCATCACATGAAAAATATCATTCATTATTAACACATAATCATCTTTGTCCATCATCACAATATATATATATATATATATATATATATATATATATATATATATATATATATATATATATATATATATATATATATATATATATATATATATATATATATATATATATATATATTAATTGTTCGAAGTCTTAAGACTTATCGTTTCTCATTTCTTGCCTTGGTTGACTGCGCACACACACACACACACACACACACACACACACACACATACACATACATGTATGCATGTATGTATGTACCTTCCTGCTCCTGGAAAATCCAGTATGGGGCGACCTCAGCGCTCAGGGTGCCAGCCACGTCCACCGGGCGGAGTCTCAGGTCAAGAAGTGTGTTATTATGTGTTTCTTTATTGGATGAGCACAAGGTAACTGAGGAATGGGTATGAGGGTTGTCTCCTGGGTGTGAGGGAGTCTTGTGAGATGTTGATGAGGCGATTGTCATGCTGGAGACGTGGTTGGTCACGATGAAGCCAGCACACGAGGAAGCCTGACTCGTACATGCCCGGCGGCGGTGTCGGTGTGTGAGCATAGTGGGCAGTGGGGGCATGGGGTTTTGGGCAGGTGTGGTGGGTGGACTGGCCTGGTGATGGGTACAGTTTGATGATAATCGTAGGTACAACATAGTCACAGTAATTAGCTTGGAACAAGAACTTTACAGATGAATGCCATGTTTTGGTTAATTCAAAATGTAGTCTTCTGTCGATACAGTGACCATGAAACTGTAGTCTGCAGCAGATACAGTGACCATGAAACTGTAGACTACTGTAGATAGTGACCATGACTGGAGGGTCAGATGGTGTAGGATAATACAGAGGAGGATCGAAGCGACCAGCTGTCACTGGACAGCTGGCCTGACCCCTGTTCATCTTACAAGTCCAGAAATTCACTCGCTATTGTTCCTTGCTCTGTCTGTGGCCACCCACCGCTGCCTCTCTCCTCTCTGTCTCTGTGTACACTGGGATACATACACCAGCCCCTTGTGATAGTGCTGTCATACGTACGTATACAGACTGGTTGAGGAATGTTTGGTGTTGAACTGCACAAGGTAACTGTGTGTCTCAGTGCCAAGCTTTGAAACCTACTTTATTACATTACTTAAAGGCCAGTGATTGGGCAGGTATGAGTCGCTTTGATCCTAACATTACTCACCTATTGTGAATGATTCCCACCCCACAACCACAATCATGCTTACCAGTATAACCTTCTCTTGTAGTTAGACAACAACCTCAGTGTGGGACTGTGTGGGTGGACCACCGCTCACAACCCGTACTGTGAGGGGGAGGAAGACAACAACCACAGTGCAGGACCTACCTCACAACCTGTACTGTGAGGGGGAGGAAGCGCTCTACCAGTGGTCATGGTGCTGACCTCCCCATCAGTCATGACCCTCTCCTTGCTGTCCAAAACTTCGTATGAGAAAGTTAGCCGAGAGTCAAATGTTTTCGTTCAGTTGTAATAGAATCTATCATCCGTCTGCTCGGTATCAGACCACTTTTCTTGCTATCTCGTTAACAACCACACAGTCTATACTACAATGTCGTAATGATAGAGATCTGGAGTCTTGACTTCGTGTCCAGTGGTGCCATCTGTCTGTTGGAGGTTGGAATCCCTAGCCCCCGTAACAGAAGGATGGTCGTGTACAGTTTCCTGCAATGTAACTTAAGTCGTGGAGGATTTTGCTCTTGTCAAACTGTCCAGGTCTTTGCCTAGTCCAGGTCATTTAGGGCGGTCCAACCTCCCTCTGGTTCCCGTACTTAACGAGGTTAATTACCTCCCGTCTCAGTGGTTACTGGATAATGATTCCCGACCCAATGACCTGGTCTGGTTCTGTAGTTTGTTCTGATTATAATGTAAAATGTTTCCTCACTTTGATGAGGTCAGTGAGGTGAACCAGCTGGTCATCTATATGGTATATCTCCCATTATATCTACTTTACTCAGCCTTCATAACTGTCTTTACTGACTCTCTCTCTCTCTCTCTCTCTCTCTCTCTCTCTCTCTCTCTCTCTCTCTCTCTCTCTCTCTCTCTCTCTCTCTCTCTCTCTCTCTCTCTCTCTCTCTCTCTCTCTCTCTCTCTCTCTCTCTTCCTGACTCTACCTGCTCCTCGCCTCGCCCGGAGCCATCATAACTCCCGCTCCAGAATTTATTGCACTTGAGGCACCTGTGTTATTGGGGTTTTTGTTGGATTGTTGTGGCCTCGTTTGTGGCACTGGTGGCTGTACAGACGCTGGTTCTTAGTAGCGCTGCTGATGGTGTCCTTCGTTGGTGGCACTGTTGTTGGAACTGGTCATGGTTCTGGCGGCAATGGGGCTGTTGACAGCACAGATGGTGGCCCTGGTTCTCGCTCTCTTAGTGGTGGCAGTGCTGGAAACACGAGTGGTGGTTCGGTAGTGCTAGTTGTGATACTGCTGGTGGCACTGCTGGTGGCATTGCTGGTGGATTAACTGATGGCACTACTGATGGCACTGTGACAGTGATGATTGCGTCCATGAATGGCCCACAGGAAACCCTAGACCATCGCTGGTGTAGTAGTGAAGTGCTCCGAGATGAGGGAAAGAAGGAGTGGTGCACGTAAGATATGTAGAGCTTACCAGGAAGTGAGATCAAAAGAATCTGTTCGAGAGGATCCTTGCAAGACGTACACAGAGCAGGAGAGGCGCACATAAAAGACCGTAATGGTATGTAATGCAAGACGGATCCGGTTACCCAAATGGGCTAATTTCATGACATCTTTCTCCGTCCTTTACTTTGTCTTCTTTTCTCTTCTGATTCTCCTGCTCCTTCTTCTGCTTGGATGGCATGTGCATCCTACCCAAGTAAGACTGGCTGTCGTTAAGCAACATACACAGTTAATGTGATTAATGACCAGTAGCAGGAGTGAGCCTCGACCCACCAGCAGCCCCCCAGCACCAGGTTCTGTAACCTTCTCCCCAGGTGGTTAGGTTACTGGAAATATCAGGTACATAAGGAAAGAAAATGGTCGGTCTTAACACTCAAGAGGGAGATCAATGTATTTGCTTTAACCCGAGAGTAAACCAGGAATATTTGCTTGGCAGGTCTTAGCAGAACATCAGCTGATGGTATGGGAAAGTTCGAGATAAATAAAGTCAAGTTCAGAGTCCAGTAAACTTTATCATCATTTCTTCTTACTGCTATAGTCTGTCCTCTCACTGGGTTCTTTCTGTTGTAATCTGTCCTCTTACAGCACTGTTACTTCTATGGGATGTAATCATGAACAAGTTTCAATTTACCACCAGTCCTTCACGACAGCCAGTGTCTGTGTTTCTTTGTAAAATTGCTGTCTATCTGATAGTCTGTTATTTGGTCTAGGGTGATAACTTGTCCGTCCTTCTGCCAGCTATACACTTGTGTCTGTTGGTCTGTGTGTCTGACGTGCTACCTAGCGGCCAGACACCACCACAGCTCAACATTTGAGGTCATCAACTGCACACATGATCCGTACTGGCCTTGACATATCTCACCCCAACCGTGTTTTTGAGGTCAAAAGGTTAAAAGTCAAGACCAAGAGGTCAATTACTCGAGCCTGGCCGTGGTTGAGTGCCTGCCTCGAGTTCAGACGAATGTCTAACTTCTACAAAATAAGTAGAGACACTTGGCGTACAGCGTGATGCATCTTCCAGCTCCGCCTCTGTCAGAGAAACAGAGAGCTTCTCTGTAACTTGCGTCTGTCTTTATTCTTATCTGGAGAGGCGACTCCACAAACATGGTAGTGGTGATAAATCAAATGAAATACCTCTTTATTACACCATTGTCAACGTCTTGCACTACAGCATGCAGAGAGAGAGAGAGAGAGAGAGAGAGAGAGAGAGAGAGAGAGAGAGAGAGAGAGAGAGAGAGAGAGAGAGACGCCACCTCAGGGGGTCGGTGAGGCCACAACTATAGGGCTGGCCTAATCCCGTGATGGAATAATGTGGGTGAGCAAGCAGCCAGGGTGAGCACTCCCACCCCCTGGACGCGTCACAGGAGCCCCTCTGTGGCTGCTCAGCCACGTCCTCCTCCTGCCTCTCCCATCTCTACTGTTCCTCGCCCTCACCCTCTAACCTCTGACGTACTGCGGCCGCCTCCTGGTACTCTTCTCCTTATGTAGACTACTTCCCTCTCCTCTCTTACTAAGTCTCTACTTCCCTCTCCTCGCTTACTAAGTCTCTACTTCCCTCTCCTCTCTTACTACGTCTCTACTTCCCTCTCCTCTCTTACTAAGTCTCTACTTCCCTCTCCTCTCTTACTACGTCTCTACTTCACCGCACTTTTCCCTCGATAGTTTCTGGCCAGTCCCTCCCTCACCCCTTCCTGGTATACCAGACCATGAGCGAGGAACACAGAGAGAGAGAGAGAGAGAGAGAGAGAGAGAGAGAGAGAGAGAGAGAGAGAGAGAGAGAGAGAGAGAGAGAGAGAGAGAGAGAGAGAGAGAGATGCAAGGACGAAGAAAAGACATAAAGCAAAACAGAACAAAAAATGGGAGTAGAGAACGACTGGTTGAGCAGTACATCCTTGGGGAAGCAGAAAGCTCTCGGTGCTGGACCACACAGAGGACCGGAAAAGAAGATACACTGGAAGACAGGAGTCATGGAGGAGGACTGCTTCAACAGAGTGAAAGTTACGATCTTGGTGAAACATTCAGAACCACAAGTCGTCTGGAGTTGAACGATGTAACAGGTGGGGTTCGTCAGGGTTCAGTGCTGGCGTCTCTGTTTTCTCTAACATATACAAAGGACTTGACAGATGGAATTTAATCGTGACTGAATATGTTTGATGATGCTTAACTTGTGAATGAAGTGAAGAGCAGCAGAGAGAACAACATTTAAGAAAGAGACTGAGGTAAAATACGGCAGTGGTTCTCAGAAACAGACTGGTCACTGAATGGCAGGGTCAACTAGTGTAAATAATGACGGTTTAGAGTGATCAAAACAAACCCAAGATCATCACACTGATTGAACCAAGCTACAATGATCAACATGTGAGAGGAATGCTCAAGTTAACCATGTGACCGGTCTATCATATTAGGCCAGGCCGGAGATATAAACGCTGCATCTTGGTCAACAGCAAAACTACCTTCATTTCGTAACCTTTGGTGATAACCACAAGTTTGGTATGTTTCACAATCACCTTCATATGTCCATTACGTCTCATCATAGAAGTATTTGCTCATATCTTACTTGACTCTTCTTTCCATTAGTTTCATGTTGTGTCTTATGTTGGAATGCTTTCGAAATGATAATGAACACCGACGGGGAATCCAACAACAATACTAAAAGTCATTTTCAGGTCGTAATGTCGTCTACTGGGCTGAGGTCAATGGCCAGTGGTCTCTCACAGTATCTCAGACCCCTGAATTTAGGAACCAGTTTTCATGGGTGCTGATGGGTGGGGGTTTCTCTACCATTCCTGTATCATGACTCAACGAAGACTAGACTAATGAACCATCCTTTGATTTGGGATTTGATACATTGATGTTTACTTGACCCTGATCAGCGTATCTGAAAATGACTTTGAAGACCATAATTTATCTTGGTTCTCCCACAGCTATCTTGTGGTCTTCTGGTGACAGGTTGGGTGGGTGTTGTATGTACCCCCTCAGTCTTGTTCTTAGGTTAACTCCTACAGTTTTATTTCTTGTAAAATGGTTGACAAAGTCTGGGTAGGTTTCACTGTTCAACCGTCTATAGAGCTAGACTCTTGTTTGGATTGAGTTCCATTAAGTATGCTTACGATCATAGCTCAAGGTGTCCAAGTGTCCTCATACAGTGTTAGCGTCACGGAAACTGTTCTTCTGTAGTCTTTGCGTCGTCTGCTGGCACACCTCGCCATGCCTCAGGTCACTCTGGTCAATGATCCGACACCTGAGGAACACCAAAATTACTTCAGCTCAACATAATAAGGCACCTCTGATGTGTGGCCTCTGCCCTGTTTCAAGTAGGTAACATTCAGTCCAGTGTAGAGCCAGTTTCTTCCTCCTCCCTGGAAAGCTGTTACTGTTAACTCTCGTGTATAACAGTGTTACGTACCTTCTAAAAGTCTGAGTCAGAATTCAGAAGTTTATTGTCAAGAGAAGGAACTAACGCCATCCACAACACGGTGTGGTGTGCCTGCATACCACCATCACCAGTTGCAACTGGCCACCACACACATGAAGGAGTCAATTAGCAACGTTCCACATACGTACGTTAGCTCCAGACTCTGGCAGCCTAATTAATGCATCTTAACAGCCTGAGAGCATTATTGGCCATATCATCCTCTCGCATTCTAAACCTTGGATGTACATTACAGTCTTGAGCACTGTATCACGAGGACAACCGTGACACCAAGGAAAGCTCTGGAGAAATAACATTACTTAGGATTTAACCAAACGCATACAAGGCACATAGCCCAACCAGAGTGAGTGTGTGTGTGTGTGTGTGTGTGTGTGTGTGTGTGTGTGTGTGTGTGTGTGTGTGGGCGAGAAAACCAGACTTATCAGACAGCTCGTGGAAAGTCTTCAGTTACCATAACAAGAAGACTTTTCCCAGCAGTGTAAACGACGCCATGACGACCAGTGTTGGGTACCCTGCGACCGCCAAGGGGCGACGAGAGACCCCACCCAGCCAGCCAGCCAGCCAGCCAGGCTGAGGATCACGTCCTTACCCTCACCCAGAGTCCAGCACCACCAACACTTGAAGTAGCAACACCAGCAGAACAACTGCTGTTGAAACGTGCAGAAGGGATAGCACTTGGACGTATGACGTGGGTATTGAGCAGTAGGGAGAGCAGTAATATTGGCGGCAAAAACCACAGCAGAAGAAGCAGAGTATCTCCATGTGAACAAGTATGACAGCAGCGACAGGAGTAACAGTAGGAGGCAGGTCGGGCTATGAAGTATGCTCGCCACTGCTCTCAATGCCAAAATAATCCCTTGGTTGGATCAGTGTCTTGTGAATGTAAATATGACCCTCTGATCCTCCCTCCTGAAGGCTAAATATTGCCTGCGACGTGTAACCTGAGGCGGGTGGGGTCGGGGGAGGAGCAGAGCTCTGCGTCTGCCTCACGTCTGTACACATAAACATAATTGGCCGTCCACTGGAGCCGCCAGGGTCGCCTCTCTTGATACACATAAATTTTCAGTATTTGTCGCCAGATCTTGGGAGGCGCGTGATGCTGACCAGGGAACAATGTACGATAGATACAGTTGATCTATTCGTCGTGGAAAAAGAGGCGGTAAACAACATGAGTAGAGTGAAGACCATAATACGGGAATACTGGTTTATGTTCGTCTCGGTTGTCATGATGGTCTGACTCACGACTGTCAACACAAAAGTAACGGTTGTGCTGGGGGACTGATACCCAGCTGTTACTACAACACCACATTATAATTCACAACACTACAACACTGTAATGGTAAACTGACCAATCCTGTAAATGCAGTGCATTTTGTTTGTTATTCTATCAAGCTTGAGAAAAGTTCAAGCGTGGCACGAGCCGTGGTCCCGCCGCCCCTGGGTCATGCTGAAGGCTACACACATGAGGTGTTCTGTCCCTGGAAGCGCCAGACTGTAAACACGATATTCCAAAAGCCATAATGATAAGGGTGAAGTGTCGCGCGGCAACACACACACGAGTGCAGCCAGGGCGTCACACCAGACCCACCAGTGAATGGTGCGCCTGACAGCTTATTAACTCAGTGGTAAATGTATCAATTGGTCGTTAAGGAGGAGGAACTTACTTAAGTGAAGTAGAGGTGCTCATGAGAAGCACCACGGGACGAGTGTGGTACTACATGATGGTAGTAGGTCCTCCATACCGTAGAGTTATGGTCCACAGCCTCACCATACACCAGCAACACTACTACATGTCCCCGTCTACACGGATACCCTTTTTCTCTCAAACACTTATCAAAAAGATTTTTCTACGTGTCTTTTTTTCAGAAAGGACCCGATAATAGGCATTAACTCCTCATCCGGGTTTCTTGTATATATGAATATATATATATATATATATATATATATATATATATATATATATATATATATATATATATATATATATATATATATATATATATTATCCCTGGGGATAGGGGATTAAGAATACTTCCCACGTATTCCCTGCGTGTCGTAGAAGGCGACTAAAAGGGGAGGGAGCGGGGGGCTGGAAATCCTCCCTCTCTCGTTTTTTTTTTTTGTTTTTTTTTCCAAAAGAAGGAACAGAGGGGGCCAGGTGAGGATATTCCAAAAAAGGCCCAGTCCTCTGTTCTTAACGCTACCTCGCTAACGCGGGAAATGGCGAATAGTTTAAAAGAAAAGAAAAGAAAAGAAAAGGAAAAAAAAAAAAAAATATATATATATATATATATATATATATATATATATATATATATATATATATATATATATGATCACCTTTATTATATCAAGTTATACTATATCAAATCGTTACTTTCCTTAGACAGGTTACCCAGATTACTCAGTGAGGAACAAGACACGTGTAAATGACTATGTCATCTTGATTAGCACAGCTTCACAATTAACCTAATGTACTTAATTAGTCACCACTATATTCACGCACCGCCCAGTCGACTTGACGTATCTCTTACTCCAATTCGTCCCATCAACAAACTTACTCTCTCTCTCTGGAAAATGATCTCTGAACTGTACGCTTCGTCTCATCCGCTACGCCAGCAACCACTATACGCCTCGTCTCGTCTACTTGCAAGTTACTCTACGCATTTTCCGTGCCTGCAACTGATATATATATATATATATATATATATATATATATATATATATATATATATATATATATATATATATATATATATATATGTGTGTGTGTGTGTGTGTGTGTGTGTAATGTCTTTGCGACGCGTGCTGTCTGCTCAATCAGTTGGGACTACTTTACGTCTCGTCTCGCACACCTAACAAGTAAACACTACTCAGGCTTCGCCACGATTGTCCAACAATTACTCCTCACTGACTACGAGTCAGACATTGGCCCTGTCTGTCCAGTCTCTCGATGGTCAGTGACGTGTTGACACGCTATTCATGGCTGGCGGGATGGCCAGGAGGGAGGACGGTGGACAGGGAAGGTAAAGTGGAGATACAGCTGACGTTTGTAGAGTGTGAGGACGTATGGTGTAGCCCATTAGTTTTGAAAACTTTATTGTGTGGATAGACATAGACAAAACGTTCCAGTGATAGCATAGGTGAAGGGTACATGGGTAGGGGTGGGTGGAGGCCAGCACAGAACGTATGGTGGGTGCACTACGTCATCATGGGAGGGTATCTGGTGGGTCCCAGTGGGCACAGTGAGCCAGGGCGTCATCTATCCGTAAGAGAAAGAAGTAGATCAAAGCAACGTCACGTACATGATGTAGGATTACAGGAGAGGAAGTAGTACTGACAGTAACATACTGACATTAACATGCCTGACTGCAACACAGGTAACAACATTTGTGTGGCACAAAGCAAGTCTTACCTAGGTGCGTGAGTGGCTGGTTGAATATGTATATCTGGTGCCTTGGCCACATATCTGTGTTTGTGTGTGCGTGTGTGTTGTGTGTGTGTGTGTGTGTGTGTGTGTGTGTGTGTGTGTGTTGAGGGTGTGTTGAGGTCGTTAAGCCAGGCTGGCCAATAGCTGTCTACTGAGCACATCGTTGCGTGGCTGGACCTTACCCCAAGGGTGTGAGGGCGGGCCGGTGTTCCACGTTGCTGTACACGTCCTCAACCTGCCTGCCTGTGTGGTGGACGTGTGTGTCGCTGCTTTACATCTGTACTGTACCACAAACGGTTAGGCGAACTTGTTTACATATTGGAACACACCCTCCCTCCATCCTGCCTCCCACCCGCACCCACGCCTCCTCCTCCTCCTCCTCCTCCTCCTCCTCAGGGGCCTTCTGCTTGAGTCCGGGTAACGCCCTCCCACACGCCCTCTACTGCGCCTGCTAGATGCCGTCTTCCACGCCCAGAGGTCCTGGGACATGCCCTACCACGCGCCCTCCTTCTCTCCTTGTCGCACGACTCACACTTGTTCCTGGAACACGTCCTACGACACGACCGTACGACGTGTACTGTATATCACACCCTCCCACCACGGCCCCTCATCCTCCACCCCCTTTCCCAGACACACCCTCCCCCACGATCCCTCACCCACTCTCACAGGCATGCCCTCCCCCACATTCTTCATCCCCTTCTCCATGACACACCCTCCCCCACGACCTCCCACCTCCCCTGTCCATGACACAATATCCCCCACATCCCTCACTTCCCCCTCTCCCTGACGCACCCCTTCCCATGCCCTCTTATTTCACCCATAACCTGTCTATCAGACAGCCTCATCCCTCTTCATCCTACTGAGCATTTCATAGTTCTCTTCCTCTCTCTTCCCTGACGGTCTGCAGGGCACCTTGGTCGTCTCCAGATGGGCTGGTTGCTTCTAAAATGGCCTAATCATCTATATAATGATCTGTTTGCCTCCATAACCTCTCCACATATATCTAGATGCGTGCGAATGTCTCCCAGATTGATCATTCTATCTCTAAGGGACCTGATTGTCAGGAGTGGTAAACGTGACAGTCTGCAGAGCATCTTGGTTGCTCCTGGTAGTGTCTGGTCGCCCCTTGTGGCGTCTGGTTGCCCCTGGTAGTGTCTGGTCGCCCCTGGTGGCGTCTGGTTGCCCCTGGTGGCGTCTGGTTGCCCCTGGTAGTGTCTGGTCGCCCCTGGTGGCGTCTGGTTGCCCCTGGTGGCGTCTGGTTGCCCCTGGTGGCGTCTGGTCGCCCCTGGTGGCGTCTGCTTGTCAGTCTGCCATCTTGGATGATTTTAACGGTACTACTGTAAATGTCCCCTTGAGCAAAGTGTTGATTCAAGAGGCAGCTGTGTGCCGACGAACCCAGACCACACTAGATCGAACCAGAATACACCAGATGAAACTGTATCAAATATCTGTCCATAAAAGCGACTGTAAATCTTGCTGGCCTAGATGTCTCTAGGAGCAAGGTGTTCCTCAAGTCTCTAGACTTGCTTGTTTCTAAAACATCATAGTTGTCTCCGAACCGACTGTATCGTCTTATGAGTAACCTGAACTTCACGCGATCCACTTCTTTCTCGAGGCATTTTTTAAGAAGACTTTACAGTCTTGAAGTTCGCTGAGTGTCTGTGGAGTTGTCTGTTTACTCTAAAAGCTTGTAGTTCTTTCTAGAGACGGATGGGTCGCTCATAAGTATTCTGATTTTGTTTCAACTGTCTCTCAAGGCGTTTGTTCACCCACTCAAGTGACTTAGTTGTCTCGTGAAACAGTCATGTTCAGTGCAGTGAAACCAAAGCCTTCTATCCATACCCGAGACCCACACACCTTTCTGTGGATTTCTCTGACCACTTCGTACTCCCTAGTTCAACCCAGTCATTGTACGTCACCCTCTGTATACCACTTTACTCCAGTTCCCTCCATGCCATGCACGCCTCTCACCCTCCTGCATTTCCAAACCAGGATGAATGAAAGCTTTTTCTTCTCCATCTTTCCATACATGTTTTATTCTCCCCCTCTCCCTTGCTCCCTTCTCTTAGTCGGTCCTCACTGATCCTCTCATATATCCAAACCATTTTAGCACGGCTTGATAAGCTCTCTCAGTCACACTCAGCTTACCACCAGAGTTCTCTCTTATCCTGCCGCTCTTTACTTGATCAACCCTCCTCACACCACATATTGCACACAAGCGTTTCGTTACCAACATATCCACCTTCTTCCATATCTTTATATTCACTACCCTCGCCTTGCTTCCAGTCAGCACCATTGGGCTACTGCAATATCAAAAATACCCATTTGCACATGCAGACAGCGAACTCTCCCTCCTAATACTCCTCACTACACACATGAACTTTGCCTCCTCACCTACCGTATGATTCACTCCATCACCCACTGTTGCCTCCACTACCATTTTCACTCACCAGTAACTGAAACACTCCACTTCCTTCAGGTTCTCTCCATTTGATCTCACACTCCAGCCATCCTGCCTCTCTTCCCTGCAAGACCTCATGACCTTACACAGCTAACCAGTAATGAACGCCACAATATTCAACCAACTGATATAACTCACCACAGAAGACGACCCTCGTTCCCTCTAACCACATCAGCTCCTCATCACGTCATATCTGACAATGACACATCATCACCAACCAGGACGACCCACCGTCAGCATCGCTGACCTATCTAGGCTGCTGCCAACAGCCGTGAACAAACAAGTACGAGAAGCCGCCAGCCATTACCCAGGCCACACGACACACCTCACCACCACGTCTGGTTGAGTACAACTCCAGACCGTAATATGAGCACTGGGCGTCTGTAAACAGGATATAAAATATACTATGATCTCTGCAGTGCCGGACTGATAACTCTCTCTCTCTCTCTCTCTCTCTCTCTCTCTCTCTCTCTCTCTCTCTCTCTCTCTCTCTCTCTCTCTCTCTCTCTCTCTCTCTCTCTCTCTCTCTCTCTCTCTCTCTCTATCTATCTATCTATCTATCTATCTCTCCACACAGGCGGCAATACTAACATGACTCAATATTCACATAAGATTCACATAAACCTTCGTGCGTTGCAGGAGAAAAAGTTCCACAATCACATAACGGAGAACTACCCGTGTGTAGCGTGTCTCTCTGAGATACCCCTCCTCTCCCTCCGCCTCCCCCCCCCTCCCCCTTCCCCCCCCCCCCCCCCCCACACACACACACACACGCACTCCCTATAATTTGCCAGAGATCTGATGCGAACCAATGTACCCAGTTCACCAAGACTACGAACGTCCACAGTCCTCTGCTCAGCTACTCAATCTTTTCGTCTTATATTTCTCCAAGCAAAGAATTCATCATCTAAACTCTATCCTTAACATTTAGATTTAGATTTAGACAAGATATCTCAAGTTACTGATGTTTTACGTAAACAATAAATTGCTTTTAACGGTGTCACAAACATAGATATGATGTTTATGGAATGATTATTCCAGTTACAAGGTCACCAGTTGTCGGGGATTCGAACCCAGCTCCCTTAGGGCAAGGCTCGCCACTCATATGACAGGACGTTTTGCTGATCCCACTTTTTCATCCATCTTCCATGTTCTTCCCCAGGGATGATGACCAACACATTATTTGCAGGTTTTCTCCATTTTTCATGTCTTTCATAATCAATGAAATAAAAGTAGCACCATTATTCCCTTGAGCTAGTGTGGCACTCCATCCCTAAGCACCAAACTGAATAAAAAGCTAATCCCTGCGTACCATGAGGGTTAGCACTTTATTCAGCTCCACACTGTGGTTATAAGAAGTTGAGTCTTCTTACCAATTCATCGTACATGAGCTTCCCTGTGTACAGTGTATACATACTCTTACTTATTCTTGCTCTACTATACAGTAAACTCCTTCAGTTTACGTCATACAGTTTACTCCCGAATATGTATTAGTTGTTTACCACACCAGTTTGTAGTTCACATCACAAATATTGTATAATCTCGTATCATGATCACTTGTTTTCCACACATACTCCCCAAACTACCTCATCCATGTCTATGTGACGAGTTTGTCTTGGTATCCAAGAAGGATGCTCGGGCACGGAGACCTACGTAGCTTCCCGGTCTAGTATCTGGTGAGGCTGGTGCAGTAGGCGGGGCTGGAGGGGTCGCTCCACCATGTTTACATCTCCAAGCATCACTCTACGGTGGCGCACTCCCTCTCTCTCTAACTCCCTCACCATCCTGGCCTTCACGTTGAATGCTCAAGAACACACACACATACACACACACACACACACACACGCATATATATATATATATATATATATATATATATATATATATATATATATATATATATATATATATATATATATATATATATATATATATATATATATATATATATATATATAAGTATACAATGGAGGGGGAGATGTTAACGGATCGTAACCAGACTATAGCTGGAGACGGTAAGGAAGAAAGCATAGGAAGACTCATCACTTGGATATGATGAATATAACATCTTAACTAAACAAACATAAAGTTTAGAAGAGAAAGATTATACTTGATAGAATTAAAGTAAACAAGTTACATAAACATGTGTCTAGCGTTTCCAAACTGGAGATTTATCTTAACTATGTGAGAGAAATGCGAGTGTGTTGCTGACTAGCTCACTCACCCGTCCTGGCTCTTCCCATTTCTGACTCCGTGTGTCCAGTTTTCTTGTGTATTACCCACACGTATGGCTGTTTTGTCACCTATTGTCTCCTTACTCTTCTCTCAAGAATAATCTTGAGTCTAGAAAAAATATCTACTGTGTGGGGAGGAATGGCTGCTCATTGGAAAATGGGATATGATACATTAGACTTCTACTAGAAAAGTAGAAAATCGAAGACGAATTCGTGAAGTTAGTCAGAAGTTGCTGATGTTGTTATCACTGAGGAAGACACAATAAGACCAGGTCTGACTCAACTTCCCCCAGGATGTAGGACGCCTCGCCAGGCAAAGACGGACCAGCATCCAGTCTGAGTCCTACTGACTCAGTGTATCCTGTAACTGGGAATAACACAGTAAGATAACGACCATTCCGGTAGTTAAGGTTCAAGCTGATACCTAAGGACTTTACCAGTAGTTAAGGACCATACCAGTAGTTACGGACCATACCAGTAGTTAAGGACCATACCAGTGACTACGTGTTGACGTTGGTCAGCCGTGTGTAGATATGAAGCAGCTGTTTGTCTGTCCACAATCATTTCATGTTCAATTTGGTTTTCCTTATCATTAAGTGTTTGCGTAGATTCTTTCGTGTACAGAAACAAAATAGGTTCCTTGTATGTCCACAATGGTTTACTTTCTTTCAAACTGGATTGCCCAATTCTCCAACACTGCTGGCCTAGTTCTCCAACACTTCAGATCTGGTTCTCCACCATTATCTCCCAGTTCTTCCACACTGTTGTCCCATCTCCCCCACACTGTTGGT
Organism: Panulirus ornatus; assembly: GCF_036320965.1. NCBI lineage: Eukaryota > Metazoa > Arthropoda > Malacostraca > Decapoda > Palinuridae > Panulirus > Panulirus ornatus. The sequence goes on from NC_092264.1 coordinate 18,880,828, forward strand.
TCAGTTCTCCCAGTCTGTTGACCCAGTCCTCCTACATTGTGTCTCCACTCCTCCCTCCCTCCCACACTCTCGCCTCAATTCATCACAGAGCTCCTCAGTTCCAACCAGAGTAATTCTGGGCATAACTGTGGTCTCCCATCTGTGGTCAACGGATAAACAGCCTAACCGATTGTTCGAGCCTTTGATTCAGTCGTTAAGCTCATGCTGGTGCGAAACAGGTTTTCGTTATGTGAGGAAACATAAAAGTGGCTCGTATCTCCCGACCCGTCCCTGTCCAGATAGATCGATATATACATATGTATTTTAGAATATATATATATATATATATATATATATATATATATATATATATATATATATATATATATATATATATATATATATATATATATATATATATATATATATATATATATATATATATATATATATATATATATATATATATATATATATATATATATATATATATCTATATATATATATATATATATATATATATATATATATATATATATATATATATATATATATATATATATATATATATATATATATACGTATGTGTGTGTGTGTGTGTGTGTGTGTGTGTTTGTATTTGGCTGTTTGTCTGTCTGTCTGTCTGTCTGTTCATATGTCTGTCTGTCTGTAAGTATTTCTTTTCCTAAGTAATCATGAACCGTTTTCTCGACGCAACGTATCACACAATGGCACAGGTCTTCAGTAGTGCCACATGCAGCCCACTACAACATGCTCGATCACGGTGGGTGTAAGTCACTACGTAACTACCATTTTACAACCTAACAAACTGGAGGCCAAACAAGAGAAAACTATAGCGTCTTGGGACGACGTGAACAACAGAGTTGGCCGTAACGACAAAGCCCAAATGTAAGCATGCGACATGCGTGGTGCGTCACAGTCAGATGTAGACGACTCAACCAGGTCTGGATGACACAGTGTCTGCTGGCGTCACCCGCCTCGACGGTCGAGACCTCATAAAGTGGAGTTAAACCAACATGGTAAATCCCAACACTAACTTAACAGGCCAGAGAGACGTCGGTAAATGGGAGAACAAGAGGAAAGACTGTCTGAACTCTTACGTCAAGTTTTGAACCTCTTCATCCCGATTAGACATAAGGCTAAAATAACATACCCACGGGCGAGGGAGTCGACCAATCATAATTTCTCTGAGGGAAAGATAAGCATGTTATAAACATGTTAATGATACTATTCTCAGACTAGAAAGAGTCACCAACACAACGCCTTAGATCCTTTCATCTCCACTTTATGTTGTGTAAGTAAACGTGAAAATGAGTAAGATAAGTTTATCTGACGGTGAAAGATACAGTACAGACAACTGTAGAAATGAGAATGATTAAAGAAAAAAAAAGATATTTATATATATATATATATATATATATATATATATATATATATATATATATATATATATATATATATATATATATGTATATATATATATGATTACATATTGACGTACACTGTCTGTGTAAGGTACGTCTCTTTCCTATGAACATCGGGTGATCTTATAAGAAGAATAGAAAAACATACTTGGTAAACTTCAGACGAACTTTAAAGACTTGTTAGATACTTGCCTTGAGCGAGAGAGAGAGAGAGAGAAGAGAGAGAGAGAGAGAGAGAGAGAGAGAGAGAGAGAGAGAGAGAGAGAGAGAGAGAGCAAAATAATGATGTGAATGTGGAGAGAGAAAGAGAGAATATATCTCGCAGTTAGCAGATATCATGAATCATCTGCGAGATTCTTCTTAATTAACTCCATCTGGCGTGCCTTACTGACCATGTTAACCCCTGGTCCTTGTTATCATCTGCCTCTAGGGTCACACACACACACACACACACACACACACACACACACACACACACACACAAGACCTGAGGGTCAGAGTAGTGTACCATCCAAGTAGTCATCTCGTCTCTCCTCACAGCACCCTTGAGACTGGAAACATTGTCTGCTAACCTCCACTTGGGAAAAGTAATCACGTAATAATGAAGATGAATGACGTAGTAACATAGGAAGCGCTTCACGACCAAGAGACCGTCCAGAATAGCAGGAGGAGGGACACACAAGATAACCATGTAAACAGCCAGCTCCAGTAAGGAGATGAGGGAGACCATATTGTATGTCAGGCTTTGTGAAAACTAGAGCCAGAGCGTAGGGCGGTGTGTGCCATGTGGAAGACGTAGTGAGAAAAGGATAGAGGAAAAAACTATTGGTATGATTGAGCCGGAGATGTGATAGATCGAGGGAACACAGACTTTGGTAGACATACAGGAGACACAGAAGGTGAGGCTGCAGAAATGACTTTGAAATAATTAGACGGGAGGAAGATGGAAGACACGAAGGATACTTAATGCATAAATAAATGAAAGGAAAAGAAACAAAACTATGACGCAGATTTATAATGAGGAAATCAACAGTAAGGTCCAGATATCTGACTCATCTCAGAGGTTAACATTCATATGTAATGACGACATATGTGAGGACGTACATGATGACATATGTGATCAGAGGATGACATATGTGAGGATGCAGATGATAACACATGGGCAGTTCAGCACTAAACCTCATAGTGTTTACCCTGTAAGACTCATATGTGTTATTATTACCAGTGGAGGTAAGGAGGCTCACAAGGAGGCCAGACCCATACAAAAGTTCAGGGTCCTGGTGGGACCTCATCACTGGCACCCAGAGGGCGTTCAGTGGCGCTTGGTGATTCATCAGTGATGTACAAAACATTCCCACTGATTTCCATGAGTGAGAGACATCCTAAAAATCCCGGGGGATGGATGTGTGGGTCATGTACGTATATGGACCGCCAGGAGGAGTTTCATACCGTCCCCAGCAGAAGACTGACAGTGAAGTTAAACATCAAGCTGGGGTGAGGGGAGGGCTGATCAAATGGACTGACAGCAACCTGACTGGGACGGATTAGTGAGCACATCATGCCAGGGCAACCCTCCCGAGTGGAGTCCCTCGGGACCCACGACTGTGGCCATTATTATCCATGATGTACATCAATGATCTGCCAGAGGATATGGGCTGCTACACTCTGGCTGGTACATGGGTAAGTGTGATGATGATACCAATGAGAGCATGAGTGGCGTGCGTGAATGTAATGGTAAATAAGATACAAATAGATTTCTAACAGGATATTACGAGGGTAACTTAACACGCTTGTTTGATGCTGGAGGACATTCAGAACATAATGGTACAACTGTAAGTTAAGCTGGAGGTGTGTGAGGAGTAGCGTGAGAGAACGTTTCCTCCTCGTCAGAGTCAGAACTCAAAAGTTTATTAGCGTTGTGGGTTCGTAGAACAAGCTAAGCCAGGAAGAAATAACTGTCAATATCATCAGATAATCACAAAATTTGTGACGAAAGTATATCAAGTAGAAGAGGTGGGGTCCCACCAGTGCAAAACTCCCTCCTCGTGTGCACACATATATCATGTGTCTAAAATGCATAAATCACAAATCATTTATAACAATACCAATTATATCATTTATATCAGTATCATTATGTTACTGTATTCTCCAGTCTGCAGGGTCATGTATGTATCTGGTGGACCCCGATATCTAGATGATATTTGTCCATCACGATAATATGATAATGATTCTTCATACTGCGCTGGTGGGCCACAACCATCTGTCCCACGTTACCATCTGGTACGTCAGGCACCATGGTACGACCCTTGGGCACGACGGTACGACCCTTGGGCACGACGGTACGACCCTTGGGCACGACGGTACGACCCTTGAGCACGACGTACGACCCTTGAGCACGACGGTACGATCCTTGAGCACGACGGTACGACCCTTGAACACGACGATACGACCCTTGAGCACGACGGTAAGACCCTTGACCACGACGGTACGACCCTTGAGCACGACGGTACGACCCTTGAGCACGACGGCACGACCCTTGAGCACGATGGTACGACCCTTGAGCACGACGGTACGACCCTTGAGCACGACGGTACGACCCTTGAGCACGACGGTACGAGCCTTGAACACGACGGTACGACCCTTCAGCAAGACGATACGACCGTTGACTACGATGGTACGACCCTTGAACACGACGGTACGACCCTTGAGCACGATATTACGACCCTTGAGCACGATACTACGACCATTGAGCACGACGGTACGACCCTTGAACACGACGGTACGACCCTTGATCAAGACGGTACGACCCTTACGTATGATGACATGAATTTTGGCCTGACCTCTAATGCCCAGGTCACAGGCTAGGCCAACACACCCCAGCCAGGGTCACACCCTCATGATCAGGAGGTGATGTCGTTTGTAAGTTGGCTTCACAAGGTCTCTGTGGTTCACCACAGTGCCCTTGACCCTTGACGAAGCACAGGAGGGATGCCAAGCCATCTAGTTGTCTCCTTCGTCACTTTGCTGTTCAACGGACCTGGAGATTCCAACCTCCAACTTGTCCTCGAAATCAGCTACTAAACGGCGAGACGTCGAGGGTTTACAAGTGTGTTGGTTGTGAGTACAATCAAGCTGGCGACCGAGCGACGTAAGTGCTTTGTGTTATGTGAAATGAACCAGTTTACGTTGGTCGAGCCCACAAAGACGGCGCTCCAGACCCCTGCTTCTCCTTGTGGTCTTGGCCTTTTCAAGAGGGTTTAATAAATGGGTAAATTTTCCAAGTCTCTCTCGATGTCGCAAGGCACAATGGCCGCTCCTGAGTCGTGGGATCACGATATACGATCACGGATGTAGTGAGCTGACGACCCTCCAGCCTCTCCTGGGTTGTGCTGTGTCAAGTGCACTGTGGGTGCTCTGTTCACATATGGAACTGACACATTCCATAACCAGAAACTCCTCACGGGTCATCTAACTATAACTATTGAAATGATATCATCCAGTTCTAATTGTTGGGTTGTTCTGGAAATATATTTGCTGTTGTAGTCAATTTATTGTGTGAGTTGTTGATGCAAAACATTCGCCAGGCCTTAGCTTGGGACGGGCCCTTGTCCTTAGACGGTCTGTTCCCTCTTTACCCTTCACTGTGTGAGGGTAAGTCTCACATCCCAGTCCTTACTTTACCCTTCATTACGTAAGGTTAGGTTCCAGATCCAAAGTTGATACGGTCAGTAAAACCAGGTCTTGTAGGGCAGTGGCTAAAGCATTCTATAAGTCTCTAACCTCAGTAACGTAAGAACCATCGTGAAGATGATGACTCCAGTAAACATGAGCAAGGACTCTGTGCCACTTTCTCCAGTCTGCCTCAAGCATGCGAGGGACGACACAGCAGCCGACGACACATGGAGGAAACCTGACCCTCTGTTGTCGCGACAGACTCGTCTTCCCAGCAGATCTCATACAACAGCAGACCCACCCACTTTCCTGCACCAACGAGGCCAGATTTGGAAAGCCGATGATTTCCTGGTGTTATAATTTCTGGGGTCACATCCCGTCTAGCTAGTGAGCAAGTTGTACTCTTATGGACGTCTCATTCACCAGTTTTGTCTGATCATATTCTCGCTCTTCATTGCGATGACACGAGCTGCCAGACGTGAGAGTGTGAGATGTAATCAAGCGCGTCTCGTCGTACATAAGAGGTCGGGTCGTTAGCCTCAAGAGGTTAGGTCATCGCCACCAGAGAGATGGGTCGTCGAGTTCAAGAGGGTAACGCTTCTAAACAAGAGGTTAGGTCATCGTATTAGGTCATCACTTTACGTTTACAGTGATCTAATTCATGGCACACGAGAGGTGGAGCTGGTGAAACCAATGACTCGGTCACTTACACACAGGGTCAGCTGATGTGACACTTAGAACATGGGATGTCACGTGATATCATCGGCCTCTTGTAAGACGAAGCTGAGCGCAGGCGCTCCTCCTCTTGACGTCTTGTGTTGTCAGTCAGCATCTTGCCGTCTTGTGTTGTCAGACAGCATCTTGCCGTCTTGTGTTGTCAGACAGCATCTTGCCGTCTTGTGTTGTCAGTCAGCATCTTGCCGTCTTGTGTTGTCAGTCAGCATCTTGCCGTCTTGTGTTGTCAGTCAGCATCTTGCCGTCTTGTGTTGTCAGTCAGCATCTTGCCGTCTTGTGTTGTCAGTCAACATCTTGACGTATTAAGTTGTCAGTCAGCATCTTGCCGTCATGTGTTGTCAGTCAACATCTTGCCGTCTTGTGTTGTCAGTCAGCAGCTTGACTTCTTGAGTTGTCGGTCAGGAGTTTGACGTCTTGTGTTGTCAGTCTGCATCTTGCCGTCTTGTGTTGTCAGACAGCATCTTGCCGTCTTGTGTTGTCAGACAGCACCTTGCCGTCTTGTGTTGTCAGTCTGCATCTTGCCGTCTTGTGTTGTCAGTCTGCATCTTGCCGTCTTGTGTTGTCAGTCAGCATCTTGCCGTCATGTGTTGTCAGTCAGCAGCTTGACTTCTTGAGTTGTCAGTCAGGAGCTTAACGTCTTGTGTTGTCAGTCAGTCAGTTTCCTACATGAAAGATACCCTGGTCATCAGAGGTAGTCTAGCGTTGGGTTTTGATCAATAAGAACGAAAATTTTCGGTTTTAGGTTCATTATCTGTGCGTTTACATCTTAGCCCCAATATGACCTGACCTGACCTGACCTGACCTGACCTGGTGTATAAGTGGAGATATCTACAGCATGCCAATTTTGGTGTAATATTTAACAAGGTAAAGAGAGAGTTCATCCATGAATTAAGATCTTTCCACACTACGTTTCTTCCATAACACAGGTCATGGCCATTCTTGACCTCAGCTTCCGAACATGAACAGAAAAGAGGAATATTTATAGGTGTACCATCGTGCATATCTAACGTGTAACTCAGGCAGAATCATGCATGAGTTAGTAGCGTCGGTGTATCGGTGGTTTTGACCCCACCTCGACGTATCTTCCAACACCTCACCGTGACCTGCGCTGACCTGAGTAACAAATGGTAGTACTCACCCGCGGCTGCATGCCGGTAGATCCACGCCCATATGAGTCCGTGCAGTATGAGGCGCAGACGCTGGGCCCTGTCCATAGTGGCGAGAGGCTACTCTCCGATGTTAGAGCTAACCGCGCCACTCCCGCATAGCGCTGCCCTTCCCTCACTTGTTCCACACCATGACAGGACCCGCTATGCTGCCCCTCGCTACCCTGGCGGCCGCGCCCAGGGTCCTGCGCGCCCTCATGGCCCAACCTGTCGTCCCTCTGCGCCCACACGCCCACCATCCTCTTATCTACACCTGCCTCCTACAGTAGACAGGATTACCTCACTCCTCCAGAGGGACTATGGAGGGCGTGGTAACGGCACAGGTAAAGCCAGGCAGGGGCAGGGAGGGTTGGATGGGTGGTTGATCGTGCCAGTGGCAGCGAGGTGAAGGGGAGCCACGGTGGCACTAGGCATCAGTGCCACCGTCACACCTGCACCACCCAGCCAGCTGCCTTACCCACGCCCTACCCACGTCTTACCCCTCCCCTACCCACGTCTTACCCCTCCCCTACCCACCTCTCATTCCTCTTCACTCACTCATTTCTTGTGACTTCTTACTCCCTGGCCGTCTCCCTCACTCTTACTCTCACTTCTGGACCCTTTCTGCTGCTTTGTGTTCGTCCTACACTTGACACTACCTCCCCAGACTTCAACCTCATACCAACCTATAACGACCATATATTCTCCCCTTCTCCCCTCACTCCCCTACACTGTCCTTTTCCCTTCACTCCCCCACACTGTACTCGTAACCCACGCCCACCCACAACCCCTGCTGGCTTATCATCCCCTGGTGACCTTCTAACCCCTGGTGACCTCCCAGCCTATGGTGACCCAACCCTTAGTGACCTCCCAATCCCTGGTGACCTCCTAGCCTATGGTGACCCAACCCTTAGTGACCTCCCAACCCCTGGTGACCTCCCAGCCCATGGTGACCCAACCCTTAGTGACCTCCCAACCCCTGGTGACCTCCCAACCCATGGTGACCCAACCCTTAGTGACTTCCCAGTCCATGGTGACCCAACCCTTAGTGACCTCCCAACACCTGGTGATCCCTCAACCCCTAGCGACCTCCTAACCCCCGCTGGCTCCCCCTGTCATCACTTAGTTTTAACATGAGTACTTCAGCTCGGCTCTAACAGAGCTGAATGCACGCGATTATGTATGGTGGCCACGGCTGAGGCAAGTGTGGGCGTGGGCTTATGACCGTGGGTGTTGCAGTTGTGTGGGTGTGTGGGCACGGATATGGGTGTGTGAGTGTGGGTGTGGATATGGGAGTATGGGCGCGGGTGTGGGTGTGGGTGTGGGCGTGGGTGTGGGTGTGGGTGTGGATATGGGCGTATGTGTGTATGTGTGGATGTGGGTGTGGGTGTATGGGTGCGGTTTGTGTAGCTTTTGTGTATGCGTAAGGTGAGATATGGTGAGCGTGAGCAGTGTGGATGCGTAGGCCGCAGTGAATGGATGTTGGTAGTGTGGATGTGCAGTTAGTGTAAATGTGTAGACTGGGGTAGATGTGTAGACTGGGGTAGATGAGTGTGGATGTGTAAGCCAGGGTACTTGAGCGTGGGTGGTGTAGATATGCAGGCCGGGGTGGATGAGCGTGGGTGCTGCGGGTGAGGATGGGCGCGGATGAGGCTGTATGATGCCTACACGGGTCACGTATCAGCGCACACCATGCCCATGGTCGACACCGCAACTAACACTACACCAACACTACGCTAACACTACACCAACACCACTAACCCCCACCCCACCTACCCGTGTGTGATGTGGTGTTCTTCCATACCTCGCTTGTGAAGGGTTCAGTGCCAGGGAGGCGGGAGAGTGTAAATTTCAAGCTTTTATGTACAAAGGATATCAGGAAATTGTGATGAATTACAGACTGTACCCTCTGACGAATTTGGTCCGAAAAACACAAGAAAAGATGATATGAAAACAAGGAAATGACTTGAGGGAAAAGTGCCCACATACCAAACATGTTTGGGTCATGGAGGAAGTCAAGTAAGAAGAGAACTGCATCATCATGACTGAGGGGAAGACAAACTCCGACAATGGTCGTCTGCTGCGTGGTTCATGATATTCAACTCAGGTTAATGCAAGGTAATGAGGATGGGACACAGTGGAACAAGACTTCAGTATATATGTTGTACAGCGGGAAGTCAGATGAAGGAATGTGTGTGTGTGGGAAGAACATAAGATTGACGCTGTATCTAACTTATCGGCAGACATTCGCCTTAAGAGGATTCCGAAGTAGACACTGTCTGTCTGCACGTATTAGAATGGTATTCATGTAAATAGTTAAAGTAAATGTCTGGTAGAACATTCTCCGTCAATGTTAGGCCAAAACTAGAACGTGTCCCTCAACACAAGTCGCCGTCCTTAAAGAAGCTTAAAGACATAACAGGGAAGGTCCATAATCATTGACTCTCTGGGGTCAGAGTTACATGACCAACCAAACGCTAGGGTATGGTCACCGTACCTAACCTGTGGCCAGTCTCCATGTTAGAACATCACTTACGCAGACCAGCTGTCTGCTGGAAAATATTAGAAGTACAGTCAAGTTGACGGATAAGGAAACATTCAGCAAACTGTTTTTATCCTGCATAAGACCAACACTATACTGTGCTCCTCAGGTTTGGTCACCGGACCTTAAGAAGCACAAGAGTAATAGAAAAAGGTCCAAAGAAGGGCAAAAAAGATGGTACCAGAATTAGAAGAACTGAGTTACAGATATGAGATAGAGGCTTTGAATGTGACCATTTTGGACGGGGTAACAGTGAGGGGTAACCTGGTCATAACTTTCAACTTTCTGAAACAGATTGATGACGTAGACAGTGAACAGTTCATCAAGAGATGTAGCGTTAACGCAACCACATGACTTAATGTGAAACTAAGCATGAAACTTGTTGAGAATATTGTGAGGAAGTCCTTTTAGATTACAGTATTAATGGTGGATGAATGGAATGATATGACTGATGACATGGGTAATGCAAACAACATAGAAACTTTAGATTTATGATAAATAATGTTCAAGAGATGGGGCCCCACGAGGGTAAACCTCCCTCCCCGTAAAGGACGAATAGGTAATCAATTATCTATATATTTATAATCATTCCAGGACCTGTTTCTAGAGGCTTATGCAGCACAAGACTGCGCTGCTTCCAGAAGCAGGGATATGTGGACTCCATTGGAGTGAATTCTTGGACTAGACTGTGCTCCCCCTCACACAACGACTCACCCAAATTAAAGTGACTTTTCACTCACGGTATAACCTCATGCAGGCGGAGTCCGGCATCACAAATAAAATTATATATATATATATATATATATATATATATATATATATATATATATATATATATATATATATATATATATATACCTATGGTAAGGGAGAAAGAATCATACTTTCGCATTTCTTGTGTGTCGTGAAAGGCAACTGAAGGGGGCGGGAGCTGGTGGCTTAAGACGAGGAGGAGAGAGGAAAGAAACCTGGATGTTTTGGCTCTGAGTGAAACGAAATTCAATCTTAAAGAAGGAGAATGGTTTGGAAATGGAATAAAGTCAAGGGTTAGTGAGAGAGCAAGAGCTAAGGAAGGAGCAGCATTACTGCTGAAGTAGTAGTTGTAGGAGTGTGTGATAGAGTGTAAGGAAGTAAACTTTAGACTGATGTGGGTAAAAACGAAAGTGGATGGCGAGAGATGGGTGACCATTGGTGTTTATGCACCTGATCATGAGAAGAAAGATCATGAAAGGCAAGTGTTTTTAGAGCAGCTGAGTGAGTGTGTCAGCAGTTGCGATGCAGAGGACCAGGTATTAGTGATGGGTGATTTAAATGCGAAGGTGACTAATGTGGCAGCTGAGGGTATGATTGCTGGGCATGGGGTATTCACCAAAGTAAATGGAAACAGTGAACAGTTTGTGGAGCTGTGCGCTGAAAAAGGACTGGTGATTGGGAGTACCTGGTTCAAAAAGAGGGACATATACAAGTATATGTGTGTAAGTACAAAGATGATCGGCCGGGATTACTAGAGTACATATCAACTGATAGGTATGTAAACTCTTGGGTGTAAATGTGGTGAAAGGGGCGGCTGGTGAGATGTCTGATCACTATCTTGTGAAGGCAAAGGTGATGATTTGTAGAGGTTGTAGGAAAAGAAGAAGCAGTTTCGGCGAGAAGAAAGTAGTGAGCAAAAGTGAGACTGGTAAAGAGACTTGTATGAAGAAATAATAGGAAAGATTGAATGTAAAATGCAAAAAGTG